>NC_041065.1:12565608-12865608 GCF_900634775.1 Gouania willdenowi
GTGTGTGTGTGTGTGTGTGTGTGTGTGTGTGTGTGTGTGTGTGTGTGTGAGAGTTCCTCTAGTATCTCTGCGAATCAGGCTCAGATTGAGCTGAGACTTTCAACATGGTTGCTGCTTGGTTCGAGGGTGTGCAACGTTGGATTTGTTTGGACGCCCCACCTCCTGTCAACGAACTCAGAGATGATGTCACAAGTCGTAGCTCTACAGGGATGTTGTCATCTGTCCTACCTCAACGGTGACTGTTGCGTTCGGAATGTGCGCATGGCTGCTGCTTGGTTCAAGGGTGTGAGACTTTGGGTTTGTTTGGACTGCAATGATACTGTTAATAAATTATCTCTCAATAAAAGCAAGGAATTTCATAAATTCTTTACAAATTCCGTGTGCATCTATACTGACTGTTGTGGATTAATGACAATAAACAAGTTTGGTCCGAGTTTGTTCCGGTCTGAGGAGATCCGGATCCGCGAGGACAACAAACTCAAAACTTTTAGTGATTATATTTATTGTCTTCTATTGTTAGCATTTAGATGAGCATTATCACGCTAAAACTTAAAAGCATTTAGTATGTGCATGCCCAAAATTAGCTCCTTGTTGAATTAAATTTTGTGAGCTTGGAACCTGGAGAGACAAAAATATGTTTAATTCATTTCCCGAATCTTAATAATATCAAAGACGAATATTTTGCTATGTTAGACGTTTATTCTACTGATAGGCAGTGCTATGTCATGAAAACCAGCATGTGTGTGTATTTGTATGAAAAGGATGTCTTAATGATGAAGTTAAATGGTGTATTTTATTTTGTTATCATTTTTTTTATGATTTGTAGCTATTGATTGTATTTATTGTTTTCTTTTGTTAGCGTTTGTATATGAGCATTATCACGCTAAAGCTAAATAGCAGTTAGCATGTGCATGCCCAAAATTAGCTCCATGTTGGATTCATCATCTTGTCCCTTCACTGAACATGTATAAATAACATGCAGCACATAGCAATTTTAGCAGAGAATAAACGTTTTGTGAGCTTGGATTTGGGAGAGAGAAAAAAATGATAAATTAATTAATTAATAATAATCAAAATACCCACATATTCCTTGAATAATGTCACAGTAACAGTTTCTTCATGGCGCTAAAGTATTTCGGCAGTAACTGAGAGATATGAGCCATGGGATATGAACCGGAGGGTCACCGGTTCAAGTCCCGGTAAGGACCAAAAAATATGGAAGTTGTTCTGGTAACTAGAGAGCACTGCCGAGGTGCCCTTGGGCAAGGTACCAAACCCCAACACTGCTCTGGGACTACAGATGAATATAGCCCTTAGGCTAATTCTGGCACATTTACAGAAATGTACATTAATATGCACTGTGTTAAATGTAAAATGTAAATGATAATATTTAATATAATAGTGTTTATAGACTGGTTGAATAGTGGGGTAGGGCTTGTTTACGTGATTATTGCAGTCATTCTGAACGTCTCACCAAAGCTAATTAGATAATCTGGCACTTTTGGCTGTGATTAGGATGTAGCTCATGGCGTCATCAGCTTTTTGTTCAGAAGATCAACGATGCAATCTCAAAAGACCCCAACAATAACCAGAAAACGCTGCAAAAATTGTCGCTTTTTTTGAAAAACAACAGAGGGATCTGAACTATCACAAAATATAGCACCAAAGTTGCTCAGTTGGCATCACTACCCTTTGCTCTTTTATGAAGCAAACTGTCTGAAATCACTGAAAGTCCTTTGTGGAGATGGAGGCCTAAAACATTATAGGAGACTAATGGAAGAACAGAGCAAAAGACAAGTTGACAGACAGATAGAGTGATGGACAGGCTAAAAGAAAATGACATGATGATCGAGATCAGCAGAAATGCCAGGGAATGGAAAGGAAGAGGCTGGGAAGCCTTTGTCTGTTTCTTTGGGTAGTGATGAATGTCTGACAGGTGTTCTTATAAAGCACAGCAGAGATTGATTGGTTTTGACCGCTGTCATATCACGCTCCGGCTGAAACACTGACAAGTTGGCTCAGAAAACTGTTTCTTCTCTGTAGTGGTTCCTAGAAATTCCATACATGAGATCAAATAATTGTGATCAATAAAAGCAAATCATGATGTAAAACTACTGCTACAGAGGTGAAGATATTGCAAGATGAGGATGTATATACTTCACAATAAAGGGATAACAATCTTATCATCACAGATTCTCAGAGTGCACAACCTGTGCTGCACATCTTCCAGAGATGGTCGGTCTAAAAAACCTCATGCCTTGCAGGCAAAAAGGCTGCTCTGGGAAATCTCGTGTCCAGTGCGTGACATGCAACATGTTCATTTTCTTGCAAATGTTTTTCAGCATTCGTTCATTTATTTATTTAGAACCTTTAATTAGCAATTAACAATGAGGTCTCATTTTCAAGAGAGACCTGTTTCGGAAATGTGTGCGCTAGATTATTCCGACTAAAATTGAAATCTTATATAAGCTTCAAAAGAATTCACATTGGACAATTCATGAGGGTGAAGGAAGTCAGAAAAGCAAAGATGAGAATGACTTCGCACATGAAACAAATTCCAGATCAGTGTGTGAGATGATAAAACATGATTTGGTGTAAGATTTACTTGGAAGAATACACGTGGGAGAAAATCCAAATCACTGTAAGTGGAATACATAAAGATGGTTTGCACTGGATGCAATACGTTTGGAGGATGGCCCGGCCGAGCACTGGGTCTCCGGCGGCGGGGAGAGGAGGGCGGTGGTGGCTGCTCCTCCAGACGCGGCGCAAGCTCAGCCCCGCTTTACACTGGAGCCCAACTGACCAAGGCCTGAGAGCCAGTCCTTATCCCAAAGTACGGATCTGACTTGCCAACTTCCCTTACTAAAGAATCCACATTTAACTTAATTATCACGATAATCAGTGCACCATTAACCCAACACGAAACTACCATATTGTGCTCTTTTGGCTGTAAACAGAGGATAAACTTGTTTCAGCTGCCCACAGCAATGGCACTGGGTTAGGAAATGCCCGCATGTTGTGACTTCACGTGGAAACTATAAATATCCGAGCCTGTGGTCACGTGACTACCGTAAAGTGAAAGTTCTCCAGGCATTCTCCAGGTCACATGACCTGGCCAAAGACTCTCCAAACTTACATGGTCGGTATTTCAAGAGGGAAGCCCCGCTCGGAGCATTGATACTGTCAAGAGCTAGCTGTATATTGGCCTGAGGAATCATTTAAAATAACTCATATGGGTCAACTCTATAGGTCAAAAAGTCCACGGTGTGCTTTTAAGACCAGATGTACTCAATATATGGACATTATTTACTTGGGAAAGCTACTAACTGCTCAATGATAATCTTAATTATTATAGGTTCTTATTAATCCAAAATATAAATGCATACCAAACAAAAGCTTGTGTCACAGGGGGCTTTAAATAAAGATTGGTTGATAGAAAAATGTAATGGCAGCCATTAAAACTTTATACCCTTTTGATGAATTAATGCTTCTCCTACCAAAATGTAATGTTTGAGCTGTTTTAGTTCAATAAAATGGGGTTTCTCCCATTTTGTCATGGCTGAACAAACCCAGCTGTGACAACAGTGGCAGAATGTAATGTACAGGGCAGTCAAAAGAGAACATGTGACGGTCTGTGGTTTTAGTGTCAAATATACAGAAATACATTAACATCTGTATTTTTCAAAACCTATCTTTCAGAAAAGATGAACAGCCTCCTTCAATTTGTTGCCTCTGTAACCGTTAGATCTTTTTGATACGACACATGAATGTGATTGTTGTTGGCTTCCATGAATTATCCTTGCTGTTTGGCTGAGGTAAACACAATTTGTTTGCATGTGCAGCTAGGCTCATCTCACTTTGTGGGATAATACACACAACACTAACTTTGTTTTCCACCAGAGGGCACCACAGTTAATGTTTTAACAGCCTATTGTTTTAATAGTAAGGTTATGCTGTGCTAATCCCAAACCAAAACTTGTGCAAGAAAAAAATCCATGCTGATAAAAAGACAAAACAATTTGTACTATTTGAGTGATAAATATTTATGTCAGAGTCCATCTGTAATCCATCTTTTGTATGTGAAACGTGAGAAAACTGGGTTACAATAATGTTGAAGTGAACATTTACCTTAAATCTAGATATTTTATGTGGCCCCAATGATTCTAACACCCAAAGTGTATAAACCTGCAAACACATGCAAACTACATTGCTCTGTTATAAACCTACAATTTTGATTAAACTTATTTTATACTGTGGCAGGAAGCTAAGCTCCCTTAATTGCTAATTTAAATACTACAAAAACCTATTTAAAGTGATCAGCAGACGCTGAGATCAAAGTGGATTTCCTGAGGAACAGTTGTCTGAATGAATGAAATCTAAACATAATTTTGTTGTTGTTGTTTTTACTTCTATTTTTTCTCTTCTTTTTTTAAAATGTATTTTGAGTATTTGTATTTGTTACTTTTGTATATATATATATATATATATGTATCACTTTTATCTAATTAAGTGCTTGTCCTCGCACATTCTTTTTCTCAGACTTGTTTCCTTCTTGTTTCTTAGTGTTATAAACATAGACAGCCCAAGTCTAAACTCTCAGCCGTCATTGGTGTAAACACACTAATGTCAATGTAAATGTTATTTCCTGCTTTATTCATTCAAATAAATGCAGCATAAACATATTTGTACCATCTACATTTATGAACATAATTTTTAGATTACTATTATAGGATAAAACCTAAGACATTTAAAATAGTTTTCATGTATAAAGTAAGTTCATTTAAACAAAATGTCGGCTATTATATTGTGTTTAAAGATAGAGTTTTCTAGTGATGTTGTGTGTACTGTTCTGCTTTGTTTTCTATGGCTTGTTAGCAGCTTCAGACATTAGCTCAGACATTAACTGGACCACTCCCAGCTCCACTAAAACTGGGTTTGGGCTGCAATTAGGCTCACTTCCAAAGCAAAGTCTCTAAATGGCCAAAACAGCTAAAAAAACAGTTACTGGAATACATCATGAGTGCTGTTGGTGGTTGTTCCGACCTCTCCAAGTGGTTATGTAAGAGCGTGTGCATGGGATCATTTCTTAAGGACCAAGCCCACAGGGTAGGGAGAAAAACAAGACAGCCACAACGAGACAGGAAATGAGCACAGCATAATACAAAATGAAACGGAACATAAACTTTGCCTCCCCCTCGTCCAGACTTCCATTGGGGATGCCTTCCAGAGATCACAGAGCCCAAAACCACATGCCTTAAAATTTAAATGGACTGAATGTGTATCATTTTCCACGGCTGGAGTATTGTGTCTTCAGGGTCAGGTGGAGCTCATAACGTCTGACATTGGAGAAGAACCTAGACAGGACACGCAGGTCTATCACCCTGCTAACAGAGACAAAGAATCCACTGGCACAGATTGTATTTTTTATGGCCATTTTAGAGAAACCAATAATACAAACAAATGTGGTTTGGGACTCTGCAAGTAAACCAGAGAAGTAGGAGAAAACCACAGTGGGACATGTCTAAACAAGAGCACTCAGAGGGTGAAAACCACCGCCAAGAATTAGATATCTTTTTTGCCAGATATTGGGAGTTTACTGGATCAGTGATGGTACATGAATAATCATAGTACCACACTAAATACAGGAGATCCAAATGTATGGGCAGCCCTCTTTGATTTGTCGTAATCTGTTAAGTAGTTTTAATAAAATCCTGCTAAAAGACAAACAAACAAACACAAAGAAAGATAGATAGATATATATACATTGGGAAAAATAATGTCCCAAATACGTCTACACTGGAAGTCAAATCTACATGCTAACCAGAACCTGCTTCCTTAAAGCAGAACAAAGTAACTTTTTCACCTTAATAAATCCTTCTTGTAGTCCCTCTGAGGGTAATAAAAGTGTTTATGGGGTGATCAGGGGGTCTTTCACATCCCCTGCTGTCTCTGGCCAGAAAACAGAACTTGCAACTTTCCCTGCCTCCGACCCGGTGGCAGTCTCGCAGCTCTGTTCTCGTTCTCTCAACAACAACTGCTTTACGACAGTTCAATACACGCATGCCACTCCTTCATCATACTACAGGTGACCTCGAGGAAGACCCAGGACACGCTGGAGAAACTATGTCTCTCGGCTGGCCTGGGTACGCCTCGCGATCCCCCTGAAGGAGCTGGAAGAATTGGCTGGGGTAAAGGAAGTCTGGGCCTCTCTGCTAAGGATGCTGCCCCCGCGACCCGGCAATGGATAAGCATGAGAAAATTGATGGATGGATGGATGGATAAAAGTAAATATAGTCAATGTTAATGTAGCAGACAGCAGGGGGCCCCCTTCTCCAATAGTGCCACTTCCTGCCTCATGGTGGAAGTGGCACTATTTAAGTCTCCCCGGCACCTGGCGATCAGTCTTGACTGCTGCTGGCTGGTGACAGGTGTGCTTTTAACTTCTCCCTCATTTGAGCATTTTAATCTGTTCTTAACTTGCCTTTCTGGTTTTAGAGCTTTTGTAGAACTCCGGTGGCAGCTAATTTCCCCCGTTTCTTATTGCAACTTTAAGGTGGGACAAGCATTTTAATACTTTGGTTGTATTTGGGTTTTAACGTTTGTTTCCATTTTAATTGCAGATTTTAGCCTGCTACTGTGTTGTTTAGGGTTCATTTGTAGGGTTTCTTTTTGGTTGAATTAGAGTTTAATTTTGTATCATTTGGTATTGTTTTAGAAATCCTTAACTCTGCACCAGTTATGTTTAGCAGTCCCTGGGTCTTTTAGTTTTTTTCCCCTTGGGTGTGCTTGGGAGGGGGAATTGGCCCGTTTTCTGTTTTGCACTTGGGATTTTTGTTATTTAGTGTGTTTGTGAGTAGCATTGTCTGTTTTGTTTGGGGTGGGGCTTCCTCCTCTCCAGCCATTCTTGTTTGGTTCTTTTCTAATATTTATCTGCCTTTTTTTCAGATTTCGTTTGGTTCTTGCCCAGGGGCTGCAAGGTTTTACCTTTTAATTGTACTTTTAATATGGCCATTTTAATCTACACTGTTAACCCTTAGAAATAAATACTTTAATATTTTATGCTTACTCCTGGTCTTTTAAATAAACCTTGAATTGCATATATTAAAAGCACTGTCTCTGCTTTTTTTTTACAAACGTATCTCTGTGTCCTTTGGCTTTCTTAGTGCTTTAGTTATTTTTTGGTTATTGATTATTTTAAGTTAAATACCTCAGGTCACATTAACAAGACAAAACAAGACACATTCTTGATCAAAAAGCATTGCACACTCTTTATTGTACACTTGTTTTACCGCATTTGAGTTACTGTCCAAATGATATACAGTATGAAGCAAGTAAAGGTTAACTTCCAATAAGGGTTGCAGAAAAGATTCTTGGAGAGAGAAGGGAAATATATTTTAAGAGGACGGTTGGACGACTGTGTCTCGAGACAGAGCAGTTCTCAAAATATTTATATAATCGCCCGAGAAGGCAGTTAAATGTATGTGTTATAAACGCAACAATAAACAGAAGGAGAACAAGAAGGTTGGACGCTCTAGCTTTGTCATAGCAACATTTTTTAGCAACAGCCAACAAAGAGATAAAACTGCAAAAGTAAAACATAAACTAAATCGAAGTTGCTGCAGTTTACAGTGCAGTTACAGTATGAGAGTAATCAATATAGTGGATGTGATTTGGTTTTTACACATTGACGTTTTGGTGATGTAGTTAATTGAAATATAATCTGAAATGCTTCATTTTGAAAAGTAACCTGATGTTTTATTGCGAAATAGGTGCTTAATTTCCTGTTTAGCTTCATTTGCTCTGTGCTGATTGATGCGTCATGCGTATATCTGCCGGAGGGCACCGGACTGCTGCAGCTGGGAAAGAGCAGACACGCACCGCAGCGGACCCGGTGGAAATTAACACATTGACTAAAGAGGAAACTGCTCCGGTGACGCGGCGGAGACGCAGCAGAGCCGCATCCTGTGGAAATTGTGGGTAAAGGTGCGTTCACACTGAACTGGAGTCACTTCAATCACCCGTGATGAGTCGCTTGAACATAGCGGTGCTTTTTGGTCACTTTATCGCTCCAGTGACGTCGTTACCAGAGAATGTGTGTGTGTGTGTGTGCAGCAGGTGACAGGGGAGACAACTGGCTGATCACTTATCATAAACAGCACCATTTTTACAGTATATATGGTAGGGATGTAACGATTCACTCAACTCCCGATACGATTCGATTCACGATACTGGGTTCACGATACGATTCTCACGATTTATTTTAAATAATGGGACTGTAAACAAATTTTTTTTTTTGGGAAAAAAACTAGAAAATGCTGTACTATTTTCCTTTTATTTTTCATTGTCAAAAGAATTCCTTGATAAACTATGCAATTTAACTAAAAATAAATCTTGAATGAAATAAATAAAGGGATAATACAAATGAAAATGAAGCCTATTAATTTAAATTCTGGTTCTATAATTAACAATGCAAAACTGCATAATAGTTCTTTTTCTTTTAAAAGTGCAACTGAAAATGTATTTTTTGCCTTAACAATTGGACTTAAAAAAAAAAAAAACGATTGTACTGATTTACGTCATATTTGTTTGGACCAGCAGAGGGCGCTGGTAACAGTGGTCGGTTGGCATGCAGATATCTTGCAGTGAAGAAGAGAAGCTATGCTAGCAGACAGAGCTAATAGAAAAGTGTGACTTTTACAGATATTCAAGGAATATTACAGATATTCTTTCGGTGCTAAAGGGGCAATGAATCATTTATTAACATATTTAAGAGTAGAAGGCAGCCAGAAAGAAAGTATTAGCAGACTCCGCCCGCCGCCTACACTTGTGGATAGCGCCCTCTGATGGTTAAAAAAAGTACTGCGAATCAATTTTCAGAAAATCGTTATCAACCGTGATACCTATGAATCGATTTTTAACTGCCTTACGATTAATCGTTACATCCCTAATATATGGTCAACTTACTGAGTTACCTACCATAACCCTAACCTAACCCAAAGTTACATAACATGATTTGTTAAAAATTTGCAGAAAAAAATCGCAAAAAAGCGTGATTTTAAGGCCCACTGAAATGAAGTGAAACTGAGATTTTTCAAAAACACAGGAAAATTTCACCAAAAAACAGCAGTCTCCCATTGAAATGAATGGGGTAACCATGGCAACTAGGCCTCTGACAGCCCCGAAGTGCTTCTAAATGAGGAATTTACAGGTTTTCTGACTGGTTTCAACTGATTTCAACCAGTCAAATCTTCATCATCACTCTTCCTCTTCATCACCATTCATCCTTTAGTGTGGGGTTTGCAGGTTCTCCTTTCACACTTAAAATTTAAATTGTTAATTACTTAGCCTTTTATTAACCTATTTTCACCATTCAAACGTTGAAATGTGTCAAAAATTCAGCTCTTCATCATCACCAATTCTCTTTTAGTGTGGAGTTTGCAGGTTCTCCTTTCACACTTAAAACCTAAATTATTAATTACTTAGCCATTTATAAACCAATTTTCACCATTAAAACGTTGAAATGTGTGAAAAAATCAGCTCTTCATCATCACCCATCCTCTTCATCACCAATTCACCTGTAGTGTGGGGTTTGCAGGTTATCATTTAACACTAACAACTTTGAACTTTAATTGCTCAGTCATTTTTTAATGGATTTCCACCATTCAAACTTTGACATGTTCAGCTGTATGGTCCCTTTCAGCTCATACTGGGATTTTTAAACACACTACTGTGTGAACTGGACTTCTAACTGGTTTAACTGTAATTTCCCCTCAAACTGGTATTTTGACACATACTGCTGTCTAATCTGGACTTCTAACTGGTGGTACTGGGTTTACTGGTTTTACTGTTTACTGGGCTAATGTTAATGGTAGTGTAATGCTAATGCTCGGGTAATGCTAATGCCAGGCTATTGCTAATGCTAGGCTAATGCTAACACTATGCTATTGCTAACGCAATGCTAATGTTAGCGCAATGCTAGCACAATGCTAATACTAGCGCAATGCTAATGCTAGCACAATGCTAACTCAATGCTAATGCTAACGCAAAACTAAACATAAAAGTTAAAACTTTAACTGTTTGGCCATTTTTTAATGGATTTAAACCTTTCAAACCAGCAAGCACCCACGAGCCCCTCCCACAATTTCCGTGGAAATTGTCTAGTTATTATTATTATTTCATTATTAAAGCATTTCTCTGTGAATGAAATATGTTGAATAAAACATAATGTGGCTAAAAAAAAGCTCAGGTTTGTTTCTGTGAACGTTTCGGATAAGCCGGTCCCTTTAAATGTTGTCATCACATCTTGCTGGGCGGCGGCTCTAGCTGTTCCGGGGGTTGAGGTCGGTATCGGCCACTTGGTAGGTCTGTCCTGCTATCTGCAGGCTGGCGGGTGGGTGGGTTCTGCGCCTTTTGCTGGGGGCTGCTGCTCCGCATCGGTTGTGTGCCATTTGGGTCCCTCTCTCCTGTGGTGGCGGCCGCCGGTCGCTCTTGCGCCAGGGGGGGCATTGCCCCGTGGCCTGCGCTGTCCGGTGGGGGGCGGGACCTGGGCAGCTGTCTTTGTGCCGTCTGGGGCTGCGCGGTCTTGCTGGGTTGTGACCTGTTCGTGGGCTGGGGGGTGCCCCCCACGGAGGTCTGGCCCGGGGGCTCGCCCTTGGGGATTCCCTGTCCTGCGGTGGTGCCCTTTTGGTCCGGTGGGTCTGGCCGGCTGACTGGGCTGGTCCTGCCGGGGGTCTGCTGGGGCGGGTGGTACGGGCCGCATCCTGCCATACCTGCGGGTGCGGCCCCGGCTTGGGCGGCGCCCTGTGAGCCGGGCTCTGCGGTGTGGCTGGGCCCTTTGGTGGGGCTGGGGGAAGGCGTCAAGGAAAGGCGATCTGGCGAGCTCTGGGGTGCCTGGTCGGTGAGCCTGGGGGTCGGCGGGGCGGCTTGCAGCATCCCCTTGGTGCCCTCGGCGACTATGGGCGTGGTTGTCGTCCCTGGGGGCGCTGCTCTCAGTGCTGCTTCCGTTCCGGGTCCTTCTGGCCTGGGGTCCGGACCCTGCTGGCTCTGGGCCCACCGGCGGGTGCCCGCCGGCTGCCTTTTCCGCGCGGCTCTGGCCGTCTGCTGGGCGGGGGCCTTGGCTCCTCTGCTGGGGTCTCTGGGCCCTTCCCTCGGGGGGTTGGGTGCTTGGGTGAGGGGGCTGGATGCTGGCGGGGGGCCTTGGGGTTGGGGGTTAGGGTTGGTGGGGGGATGCGCTGGGTGCTCGGCTGCTTGGGGCTTCCTCGGATGTGTGTGTGTGTGGGGCGGTGGCTGCCTCTCGGCCTGGGATCTTGGGGGCATATGGGGGGTTGCTCGGACACGGGGGGTTGCCTGGGGCTCCCTGGCCTCCGCTCTTTCTGCTGGCCTGGCTGCATCTGCGGGCCCAGGGCAGTTCCTGGGCTTGCAGTAGCGTTTTTTTTTTTTTGCACATATACTGGTATACGATGCACTGGCACGCCTTGGGATGTGGGATAAAACTCATACTGGGCTTAACCTTAGACACGTTAATCCCAAATACCTGCTTTAGGTACTACCATTCACTCATTACCCCTGTTCACAGCCACCACCATTATAGCTAAGCTTCACACTTGTCACCATACTGGCTGGATTACACAACATAATAAGCACAATATATTCTACAACCTCACATCTCACCCTCACTGCAAAACAGTCTATTCTTCCCCACCTTTTCTATTTCCTGCCTTGAGTCTCTCCTCCCTGTTCCCTTTCCCCTCCCCTTCCCCCTCCCCCTCCACTTAGGTGTAACACTGCTCTCCCTTTTTATATCCTCCCTGTAATAAAAGATTTATTACCTTAGGGAGGGCTGGTGATGGTCACAATTAAGCAATAAAATAAATCAATGTATTTTATTGCAATAACAAAATATGCATTGCTGTCTCATAATGATTGCACTTCCTGTGGTGTTGACCTTTGACAGCATGTGCAGACAAGTAAAAAAAAAAAAAAAATGTTGTCATCACAAAGAATTGTGGGGCAGCATTACTTGGTAAAGGATGCATCAGTGTTTCCTAGACTAAAGGAGGTTATGAAGGAAGTATTGAGCCTCCTTTCCTTAGCTTTTAGAGAATTGGAAAGCTCCTAATCATGGCCAGCACTTTCACACTTCCGGGGGTTAAGGAAAAGTTGATAGGAAAGGAGTAAGGAAGGATTTTTCAGATGCAGCCAATGTGTTTGGTTGTGAGTGATTGGCTCCCTCATGTTTTGCACCCAGGTGTTGTCCATTCCCAATCAAGCCTCCCTCACTATTTAGCTGACTGCTAAATGCACAGAATGATATTTGGTTTATTCTGTCACACTGGGTGGTTGTGATGGTGGAGGACTGCAGCACCTGAAGACATCCAATAACCCATCATTCTGTGTCTCTGCAAACTCTGCAAGTGTATCCAACTGCAGACGCAGGGTACAGCTCAAGCACAACCCCTACAAACCAGTCCCCACTATAAACCACACCCACGCAAGCAATTTTTCAATGCACTGAGCCGTTAAAAAGACACTCACGGTTAGTAAAAAGTAAAAAAGAAGGTAAGTATTGCAAAGTTCCCCAAATTTGCCAGAAAAGTGGAGGCGGTAGCGTTTAGGGTTAGTAAAAAAAAGGTAAGTATTGCAAGGTTCCAAATTTGCCAGAACAGTGGAGGCGGAAGTGGTAGTTGGTCCTCTTTAATCCTGGTTCAATTTTAACCCAGTGGGTGGCGGTAATGCACTACATCGTAGTTTGCCAACTGCCTTAAAACCTCAAAGAAGAAGAACTGTAGAGGGCAGTATTACACTCTACATTGTACAGCCTGCCTGAAATCCAATTGAAGAAGAAGCAGTTGAGTTTAGACCTTTCTCAAATAGTGAGGAACGCTTGATTGGTAACGAGCCACACCTGAGTGCAAAATATGAGGCCGCTAATCACTCAACCCAAACACACTGACATCACTGGGAGGTGTAGACATGAACAGGAACACCCTGACAAATACATGTCAGTATTATTCATATTTCTTTCGATTCTATAGATAATCTGAAAATATTTTTTGACATTTATTCCTTTATGGGTTACATGACTGCAGTCGGTTACAGCTACTTGACACCAGACACCATGTGCTGGTGAGTCAGTATACACATTACAAACAGAACAGTAACCACAGCACAAGCTTTCAGTCTTTACCATCTACACAAACAACGAGGACAAGCAACACAGCTTCAAATCACATCAAGGAGTCCTGTTCTAATAAACAGCAGCTGGGATTTCTACTGTGTTCATCACTACTTGGTTACTATTTTTGTATTAGAAGAAAAGTAGAAAACAACTTTAAAAAATAAAGCTGTTTTTCTTTGAAACATGGCCTTGGGTGTGTGCTTGGAAGCTCCTGTAATTATTTCTGGCACTAAAACAACAATCCGGAAAGAAGTGTTTGTAGATGCCGCAATTATATTTTACAGATACTGTAAAGAGTTTTTTTAAAGGCCAAGAGGTTGTTACGATTAAATTTATGGTTACCTCGTCTTTGACTTGAAAAACACACACTGCGGTGATAAATGATGAAGACCAGACTGGAGAGATGATGAAGTAATAAAAAATGATTTATTCTAAACTAAATAAAGAGTACAAAAGCAGGATGGTCACAAAAGGGTCTTCCTCTGGCCAGAGGGAGAAAGCAAGACTGACTAATAATTACACTTCACACACACATTTCTACACGGTTCAGCCGTCCTACCCCCCGACAGAAAAGATAGAAGAGGCAGGGAGGGGGTCAGTTAGCCCTTGGAGATGGCGCCACCCGGTATCGGACGCGATAGCCAGGTGCGAAGAAGTGCGTAGGAATGTGTGCGTGTGTGTTGTATTGTGTGTGTGTGTGTGTGTGTGTGTGTGTGTGGCCTTCAGATAGAGCTGTGTTATGGGAGTGTAGCCAAATGACCTTCTTGGGAGAACAGACAAAGAGAGCATGGAAAGTTACAACTCAAGGCATTAAATTGAGTAACTCAAGGCATTAAATTGAATAAGATCTGTGAGTAAATATGAGTAAATATGATTTATTAATTTTGCCACCACAATCCCCACTTTTGGACTACTAGTCCAACACAAAAAGGAGCAAAATGAATAATAAAATGTTCAACCTTAGCAAAGCACAGCAAAGCCCAAACTCATAAAACTTAATAAAACAAAGTTAGTGTAACCTTAGCTCACCCCATTGCAGCCCATCGGACAAACACTGGTGACACCGTCATAACACTATGGATATATGCGTTGTTTTTGGGAGAGACAGGCATCTCCAAAGTCAGAGCAAGACAAAAGGAGGAAAAGGCAAAGACCCCATAAACACATAATGAATATCACGTGAGACAAGGTCAAATGCACAATAAAATCTATCCTTAGAAACTAAAATCATTAGCATTCACGACAATGAATATGGAATATATATATATATATATATATATCACTATCAGCAAAATCACACACGGTAAAATATATCAGTCAACATAGCATAGCAACAAGAAAGGCTTGTAGGTGCAATCAGTTAACAGAGTCATCATCAGAGTCATCAAAAACATGCATCATAAACACTTCAGGCTGAACTTCCGGCTGTGGCAAGGTTATGCAGAAGTGCCGGTCTGAAAAGGTGCTCTGTACTAATCCCTCTACTATCCGACGCAAGATTGGAATGCCGCAACAGAGAAGTGAAAGAACAGCCACAAGCATAACAGCGATTTTAACCAAGAGAGGACGCCAACCAGCGAGCAGGGTGGAAAACCAATCCGGCCCTCCCAACTGATCTTTGTTCATGGCGTCGCAAACCTGGAGATGTTTTTGACCTCTTCTGCAATAATCTGACCATCGGCGGTGTTGTCCGGGATAGAACTGCAACAAGATGCCCCAACCATTGCGCAAATGCCCCCTTTGGCCGCTGTCTGTAGGTCAAGGATCATTCTGTTTTGCAGAACCATTAAGCGTATATTCGTGATTTCCCCCGAGAAGTCAGTAAAGGCCAAGTAGGACATGTTAATGAAGGATTTAACCCTTGTATTATGTTAAGGGTCAATTTGACCCATTTTGGTTTTTGTGTTGACCAAAGTACTGGTTATCCTTTCTTTTTCTTCATAAAATTTTGTGACTTTTCCTCATCTAGGGTCATGAACTGGTTTGTAAAATCGGGACACTATGATGTGTAGTGGAATGTCCCTGCACAGTTTGTATACAAAAATGATGTTAAGGGTCATTTTGACCCGTACACTTTTTTGTGGGTAATTAGCTGCACAGATCAAAAATACACATGCCTCTTCGATGTTCTTTATTTTGACTGCCCAGTTAATTGTATTTTGATTGCCAGAGACCCAGATGTGTGTCAAGGAGGAACTTTCTCTCCCTTGTCCACGTAACTTTTCTCATGCCATCTTTGACAAACACACCAAAAATGAGCTCCAGAAGGTTTACAGTTGGAGAAGCTTTGTCACAGATTTTGAACTGGGATAGTGATGCAAAGGAAGAGATTTCAGAGACCGAGGATCTTTCAGAGACCGAGGATAATGTGATTGATGATCCAGATTTTACATTTTCTGATGATGAGGAGGATTCAGAGAATGAGCCTGCTGTTGTCTCTCCATCGGATGAGAATCAAGGAATGCAGCAATCATCATCCACAGAGGGGACATGGGCATCTAAGGATGGTAATATAAAATGTCAAAATCACCACACCAAAGCCAAGGTAGACTGTCATCTTCCAATGTCATCAAAATGACTCCCGGTCCTACAAGATATGCTGTCACACGAGTTGATGATATTCAGTCAGCTTTTCAGCTCTTCATATCTCCATCAATAGAGAAGATTATACTGGAAATAACCAACTTGGAGGGAAGGCGTGTGTCCAGAAATGGAAGCCACTGGATCAGACTGACTTGCATGCTTACATTGGAATTCTGGTATTAGCTGGAGTGTACAGGTCAAAAGGAGAAGCAACTGCAAGTCTATGGGATGAAGAGTATGGAAGGCCAATTTTTCGAGCAACAGTGTCTCTAGAGACATTTTACATGACATCTTGTGTGATCCGATTTGACAACCGTGACACCAGAGCTGGTCGACTAGAATGAGACAAACTAGCTGCAATTAGAGATGTATGGGATAAATGGGTTGAAATTCTACCTTTGTTTTACAATCCTAGTCCCCATGTTACTGTAGATGAGTGCCTTGTTCAGGGGGCGCTGTCCTTTCAGACAGTACATGCCCAATAAGCCTGCCAAGTATGCCATCAAAATATGGGCAGCCTGTGATACAAAATCTAGCTATGCATGGAATATGCAAGTGTACACTGGAAAGCTACCTGGAGGAGCATCTGAGAAGAATCAAGGGATGCGTGTGGTGCTGGAGATGAGTGAAGGGTTGCAAGGTCATAACATCACGTGTGACAACTTCTTTACATCCTACTGCCTTGGAGATTAACTTCAGAAGAGACTATGTTGACAGAAGCTGACTATGTTGGTGTAAGGTAGTGGCCTAACGTTGCCACAAGGTGTTGCTTTGTAGTCCTTTGAGTTCAGCTGTACAAGTAGTTTGACCCTCACTGGGCACCATAGTTTGCATTAATCTGAGTGCGGGGGCCATTTTGTTTCATTGTTTGCTGTCATTTATAAGGTGAGCATGGTATATTTTTCTCTCTGTAAAATATAAAGGTTTAAACATAAAACGGCCACACAGCCAGTATCCAGTATGTGCAGAACTTTATTTTTATTAATAGATTAATATTTTATTTATTTTTTCTATGCAATATATGTTGAGCACAATAATATTCTTGCACTCATTTTGTTTTGATTGTTTTATGTCATTTATAAGGTGTCAAACGTGGATGTGGAGCCGTTCTATGAGCAGTGTGAACCAAAATTAAAGCTCCTGGTCCCAGCCACAATCTGAATTCCTGTCTCCGGTGCTTCGTCTTCCTGCATCACACCCACCCCAAACTAACATCAAACACAACGCAGAGTACTAACGGGTGCTTAGGGAGGGCTGCTGTCACCGATTGAGTTACATTGGGAACAGTCAGAAGAAATAAGCCAGAACTTCCCAGTGAAATTCTGAAGATGCAGGGCAGACCTCTGCATTCCTCAATATTTGTTTTCACTGAGAAAACAGCAGTTGTTTCATGCTGTCCAAAGAGAAACAAGAATGTTCTTGTAATGAGCACAATGCACACTGATGCATCTCTGAGCACAAGAGAAGACATGAAGCCACAAATGATCCTGGACTACAACTCCACCAAAGGAGGACAAAGTCACAGAAACGTACAGCTGCCAGCGCAAGACTGCCCGTTGGCCCTTGGTGATTTTCTACAACATTGTGGATGTGTCTGCTTACAATGCCTATGTTATGTGGACTGAAATCAACCAGCAATGGAAAGCCGGCAAATTGTACCGACGTCGGATTTTCCTGGAAGAACTCGGCAAAGCAATCGTCACTCCCAAGATCCAAAAGCGACACAGGCCAGCTCAATCCCCAGCAGCTGCAGTTGTCATTGAAAAGGTCAAGATCAGGTCATCCAACCCACCTGCAATGGATCCAGTGGACACAGGTGTAAAGAAACAGAAAAGATACCAGGTCTGTCCCTCCCAAGAGGACAGTACCTCTTGTGTGAAATGCAAGAATTACATCTGCAGAAAGCACACAGTTACATTATGTCCATCATGTGGAAAGCATTGAAAATGTTAAACATTGAAAATGTGAGGAAAAAGGGGCAAGTTAGATGAAAATAAATAGTTAGTTACATGCACGGGTGCACACACACCATCCCAGTGCGGGGGAAGGTGTGTGTATAGCTTGTAACCACATAGCCAAAACCCATTTGCTAAATAAACGTACCATTAGCCCCGGGTGTCTGAACGCGGTTACATGTGTGTGTACCGTGTGAGGCAGCACATTCAGGACCTAGGGTATGATTGCAATTGTGACGGGGGACCTGGCCCAGTTTACGAGTTCCATTTCTTGCAAACTTGCAACCCGTAAGGTTGCAAGTTTCTTAACTAATTGTTTAGAACAACGTTTGGGGTCCCCCATACCGAAATTAGAATAGGACAAATAACAAAACGAGTCGGATGCAACCATTGGTATCACGGTTAAACGGGGATGCGTCGATGACACGGGCATGTAAGAGCAAACATAAAAGTGAGATAAACCCCTACTTTTAGCTTGATAGTGCGCATATCTATACCAGGTGTTTGTGAAGAACGGGTGAGTGACATTGGTGGCGGATAAAGTGTCGTGTAGGGCGATGTCAACGTTTATTTCTGCTAGCATTAGAACCCCTGTCAAAGAAAACATTCACATCAGGAACAACACTTGCATTCATTGACTCAAGTTCAGTATATTCGACGCCACTTTTGGATGCCAGCAGCCAGAATACTGGAATCATGGATAGGACCACCGTGCTAATTGGTGGCAGCACCAAGAGCACGAGCAACATGAAACGGCAGAGTGGTGACATGGTGAATTAAGATTCTTCAGTCTGCTCCTGGGTCACAAACAGAAGGGCTTGTGACCTCTTCAATCACAGCGGAAGGGCTTGTGATTGGTATTTCTCCCACAAGGTCCTCAAGGTTGGATTTTAATTGTTTCAACAGACCATATGCCTCATCAAAAAGGTCAGCTATTGTGACCCCCCGAGGTCTTTTCCTTTTGCTTTTTGTTTGCAACTTTCAAAGCAAACAAAAACTCATCAACACACTGCTCCCGATCCGGAGGAAAGGAAACGCTCCTTGGCACTGCTCCCGAAAAGAAGAAACAGCTCCCGAAGGTGCACCTCCTTACTGCGGTTCCTCAATCTGTGGTGATGTTGGCTCTCCCTCCATTGGACCAGTCGCCTCTAGATCAGGGTCGGCTGGTGTTGGCACCTTCCTGCAGTGTGATGCGTGAATACACGTGGCTCGCTCTGCGACTTTCACAGCCGTGTGGGTTGTCAGTTGAACCTGGAAAGGGCCGATCTACCTCCGGTTGCTCCACCTTTTCCGTCACGCGTTGTGCACGATCACAAAGTCACCTGGAAGGATATTGTGAAGATTCTCGGTGGTAGTCAGAGGGAGGGCAGCTTGTACTCTGGACCTGTTGAGTGCAAGAATTGTGGAGAGTTGTACACAGTCGTCCTGGAGAGCTGTCTCATCCCAGGACAAAACAGAGGGGGATAGACCCACATTGGGTGGCCGCCCGAAAAGAATCTCAAAGGGTGAAAGTTTGGATTTCGAATGGACCTGTTGTCTCATCTGAAAAAGGACAAGCGGTAAGGCTTTGATCCAGTTCAGCCCTGTCTGATCCATACACTTGTTCAATCTGTTTTTCAGTGTACCGTTAGCTCTTTCTACGGCCACAGCAGACTCAGGGTGATAGCTGCAGTGTTTTCTAAGATCCATGTCTAATCTTAGTCCCAACTCTGTTGTCACCTGGCTGACAAAATGTGTGCTGTTGTCTGAAGAGATCTTGTATGGAATGCCCCACCTGGTAATGATGTCTGTTAACGGTGCTTTGGCTACTGCTGTGGCTGTCTGGTGTTTGGTTGGAAAGGCCTCAATCCACTTGGAGAACATGTCTATGATAACCAAACAGTGTTTCTTTCCTTCATATGGTGTTAGCTCAACAAAATCCATCTGTTGGTGGTGAAAAGGCATAGACGGTGGAGGGTGAGCTGTCTGGCTACTCAATGGTTTCTTTCTGTTTGGGGTTCTTTTTAGCGCAGATCGTTTTTGGCAAAACTCAGCTGCAAAGGAAGAAAATCCCTTAGTGTACCACACTGTCTGAACTGCGGATACCATCCCACCCTTTGACACATGGGCGTGACCGTGTGTCAACTTAGCATAAGCAGAAAAAAGAGCAGCCAGCAGGCAAGATTTTGAATCGGGGCCATACCAAACCCCACTCACCTGGTGACAGTCTGAGGCCTGCCATTTGCGGCGATCGGCGGGAGGGACAAAGGCGGAGAGTTCGAACAGAGAGGCGACAGGTTGGGTGGTAGAAAGGAAAGAGTAAGAGGGAGGAACGCATGTGCGGGCCGCAGATTTGGCAGCCGCATCAGCATGTGCATTACCACGGGAGACGTAATCAGCAGCAGAGGAGTGAGCTGAGCATTTACAGACAGCAACAGAGGAAGGTAGCTGAATAGCATCGAGAAGAGTAGACACAAGGGTGGAGTACAGAATCGGAGAGCCATGAGATTTGAGAAATCCACGTTGTTTCCAGAGCGCCCCAAAGTCATGCACAACCCCAAAGGCGTAGCGAGAGTCAGTATAGATCGTAGCAGACCTACCAGAGGCCAGGCGGCAAGCCTCAGTAAGGGCGAAGAAGAGTTCTGCGGCCTGGGCGGAGTAGTGATAGGGGAGCGAGGATGAGGAGACAGTGGATGAGTCGGAAATGACAGCAAAGCCCACCTGGTTAGCACCAGTGTCGGGGTTACGGGATACAGAGCCATCGACGTAGAAAATGTAGTCAGGGTTAGTGAGAGGAACAGAGGAGAGATCAGGATGAGGAACCAGAACCTGAGCGAGAACAGCAGTGCAAGATTGAGGCTCTCCATCCTCGGGGAGAGGTAGGAGAGTAGCAGGATTCAAGAGTGGAACACCAGCGGACATGCACATCAGGAAGACCCAAGAGGGTCGTGTTGTACTTGAGCCAGCGGGCCGCTGAGACATGCGAGGTCTGCATATCCCTCAAAATGAACATGACACAGTGGGGCACATGGAGATGCAGGGGAGCATAGTCAGTGATTTCACGAACCGAGGAAACAGCAGCCTCACAACCTGCGACGGAGCGCAGACAAGGCTTCAGTTTGTCGCCGTGCAGCTGGCACAGGACAGAGGTCATGCAACCTCCTCTTTCATCCACAGACAGGGTGGAAGGGCGCTGGGGGTCAGGAATACCCAGCGTGGGGGCTGTCTGGAGGACCGCTTTTAAGTCCTCGAAGGCGCGGAGGGCTTCAGGAGTCCAGACCAGGACCCTAAAATGGCATTCGTAGCCAGAAAAATCCGGGATGAAATTTCGGCAGAATGAGCACATTCCCAAGAAGGAAACATTCGCTTTTTAGTCAAAGGTTTTGGAAGAGCGACGATGGAAGCCACTCGTTTTCTGGACAAAGTTTTCCCTTCACAGGAAATGGTATGACCAATGAATTGGACGGTTTCCTGGACAAACTGAAGTTTGGAAAGTGAAGCCTTGTGGCCCGGCGCATGGAGGTGATGCAGCATAGATAAGGTGTCTTGCTCACATTGTTCTTTGGAGGGAGCTGCAAGGAGTATGTCATCCACATACTGGAGGAGGGAGGAGCGGGCAAGGGAACAGAGGCTCTGCTCAAGGGCAGAACAGTAAATGTGGGGGCTACAAGTGAGACCCTGCGGCAGCCTGGTCTACGTGTGTTGTTGTCCCTTAAACATGAACGCAAACCAGAACTGTGAGTCCGGGTGGACTGGGATACTAAAGGCGTTGGCCAAATCGACAACAGTGAAAAACTGCGCTGATGCCGGAATCAACGAGAGGATGGTGTGAGGGTTTGGAACCAGAGGGGCAGGAGGGATGATGGCCGAATTAACGGCCTCTAGGTGCTGCTCAAACCGCCACTCGGTTGGCTGGCCTTCCGTGCGAATTTTCATCACCGGAAAGATGGGAGTCAAAACAGGTGAATCTGAGCATGGCACAGTCACCTTCTCTTTTAAGAGAGAGTCAAAAACGGGTTGGATTCCATCCAAGGCATCACGTCGAAGGGGGTACTGCTTCCTGTGGGGCCTCTAAGAGGACTTAGGTGTGATCACCACGGGAGCGCAATCTCTGGCCAACGTCATACTTATGCTTGGCCCACAGTCCAGGTGGCACCGAATGCAACAGGGGTGAGACATCCCCAGGTTGTGGTACTGGCACCGAAGCCATTCTGTGGCCTGTGGCCAGACTAATGGCAAAAAGAGAGCAGAGGCACTCCACAGTCATTGGGGGAACTTTAACCCGATAGGCCTTCACAGCAGGTGAAAACCACGTCAAAGGGATTGAAGTTGGCTGCCAGTCATCGGCTAAATGACAGCGGAGGACAAAAGGTCCCAAATCCTTCCACTCAAGTTCGGGGGCTTTCGCAACCGAAATGTGAGGGAAGGAGTTAGCAACGTCAAACGGCGGTAGCTGGTGTGCCGTGAGTTGCACAGCAATAGCAGCGTGGTGTTCATCAAAGTACAAAAAGTCAGTGGTCAGGTGGTCATTTACAGCATCACCCAGAAGGAGGTCGCCGTAAAAGTCAGCAGCAAAGGAATGGTCTGGGTTGTGTGTGACATGTACTGTTCAGTGGCTGTACTCAGGCTTCTTCAATGTGAGGTGTTGAGGTGCGTGTTGTGCGGCCCAAACGTTAAGCTTGCAAGCATCATCAAAATTAACCCACCAGTTGTAAACAAAAAGCGTTCCAACAGATTCTTCTACAGAGTCTGTCAGCCTGAGGAACATTTGGGCTGTGGATAAAGGTCGTGAGATCTCAATGCCGGCGTCAGTACAGGTGAGAACTGCCTTAAGTTTAAGAAGCAGGTCTCTGCCCAGTAGGTTAACTGGACAGTTGTTACCAGTAACCTTTGGTAGGCGTCGGTCTTCATTAACAGACACGGTGTCGGCTCATCAAGGGAGGCCTCAGAGTCAAAAAACAAATGCTTTTGTACCAAATCCCATTGGGTTTCCTGTTGAGCCTGCATTTCTTCACCTAAATCAGGAAAAAGCCTAAAAAACTGATCTTCAGTGAATATTTCCGGGTGTTGCAATGCGTATGTCTTTGTGTCAATCAGTTCTGGTAAATGTGTGTTTGGAGCTAAAATGGATGTGTCCGGTGCGTTGTTAGTCGGAGGTCTAAGCATTGTACCCATCGGTTGGACGTTCACAGCTTCTCCCAAACCCGCGTCCGCCAGTCAGTCTGCCTGTTGGTGGCCGTCATTAGGATGACGGCTTTCGCCACTCTGTCTAGCAGGGAATCGTTTCTTATTGTATTGCTTGCCCTGTCGCCGGCCCTTCTTGAGGGGACATTTATTCGACTCTTCTCCTTCGGTCCTTGTATTGGTTGTCATATTGTTGACCGTGATCTTGATTGTGTTGAAACAATGTGAGGGCAGGAAAAGCACTCGCCAGCATCAGTCCATCACTGTTTTCTCGTGGGTTCGCCTCAAGGCCCTTCAACAAGTTCTCCAGGTTTCTGCGTGCAAGCCTGAATTTGTCCCACACCCACACGCACGTTGAATGTCTGAGTGATGAGTGCGGTGGTGGCTAGGACATGTCTCTGTCATACCCGATTGGGGTCCCACTCCAAAACAGTCTGCCGCAGACGGTCGATGTGGGGTAATTCAATGGAAGTCTAGGTCTGGGCGTATTCAGTGGAAGACAGTCGAGTTTTGAGAAGTCTGTTTATCTCCGCTCCGGTTGGACGCCAGACCTTGCAGAAAGAAGCGAGAATCTCTCCAAATGTTTTCCCTCCATTTGAGATGGGAGGAAACTCATCCTTTGCTGCCACAAGCATTTCAGGCACCATATGTCTGTATACCAATACATTATCCGTAGCGCCTGGATATTCAATCATTGGCATTGAAAAGGACGGCATGTGTAACCCGGGTGGAAAACCCTTTAATATTAATTAATTTATTATTTACCTTCCATTATATAAAATACTACATATTTACGTATTACGTCATCACGTCATGGCATTACAGCACGCCGTTATGTTGCACCGTCATGTGAGAGTGCGTACAGATCACTGTATAAACACAGCTGTGGCTGAATGCCGGTAAGAGTGAGAAGGTCACGCGACGGAGATGTTTGCTGCAGGAGCCGAACACCGGAGCCATTGATTGTCCGAAACGGAGCCATTTGCGGACTGAACCACAGAATTGGCCAGTTGATGGTGAGCTAAAGCCTAGTCTGGGCACTAAGCTGAAGATTCTGCCTGGACTGAACAAACTGACCCTCCACCGCTCTGGTCGAGCTGGTAGGAGGCTCCTTTGTGCAGCCGCTCTTTTTCTTGTTTTTCCCCCTTTGCAACCCACTAAAGGGGCCACAAACCTCATATACATTCCCCTCCAATACGTGGACTTTATCCTTCTATTGACTTGGAACTCTGGTTGTGCATTTATGAACGATGTGTGCGGCACAATTATTGAATGCCCACTGACACCAAGAAATTGTATATATTGTATTTTCCTATGTATGGCCATGTGTATTATGTTTATTGTTGTAAATGTCTAAATGTTGGTTAATTCAATTTAAGTATCACAATTTGAGGTATCACCAAAAATCAGAACTGTGTTCAGCGTCTTTACTCTCCATTCCTTGAGTTAAATCTAGGCTTCTGATTCTAGCCCACTACTGATAATTGCATTGCTATCTGTCTGTACAAACCTTGTACCTAAATGTAAGATAGCGTGCATGTTACACATGTCAATGTCAGAGGTGGAGTCAGCCTGTGCCCGGGATCGTGTCAGCGATCCGCATCTGCAACCATAGTTGAGGCTAGGCATGCTTTGCGTCGCAGAATCAGACTGGGATGGCTCTTGTAGAGGTTGATCATGTTGACATGCATGTGGGGCACGATGACCCAAATGTGCTGCTCCTACTAAAAAGAGCCTACATATCTAAGTTGAAGCATAGAAAAAAAAGATCTTTCCTATGGCATTTATTAGGGGTACAATTGGCAGTAAAAAAAAACTGTGTTTTTGACCAGAGGATTATGAGGGGGTCCTCAAAAAATGTTTTCTCCTATAAGCAGTCCCTGGAACCAAAAGAAGGTTTAAGAACAAGTGATGAACAGCTCTAAAAGATGTCCCAGAGACTACAGGACACACAGAGAAACCTACATGAGCCCATGGTACCGAGAAACTAGCGGCTAGCCCAACGTACGCCCACCAACTCAACCACCCACCTGATCTGATTTTTGCCAATAGCATGTCTAAGTAAAAAATGCATTTGGAACCAACAATGCAGAAAATGGAATGACTCCATCCTTAAGCCACATCTCAGACTTTAGTTGATATTTCCGTTTTTCTTTCAGACAACTTATGGAAGCTGTTTCAATGAGGTTAGGGTTTCAAAGTGCAGCAGAGTAGAGAGGGAAGAAAACTCAAAGTCATTTTCAAACACTGTTCTGGCTTGAAAGGCTAAATACTAATCTGGTATATCAGAGTACAATGATTTGTTTTCATTAGATGCATGACCAAGATGAAGGAAATTGCCACAAGCTTCTAAGTAGATCTGTAATCACTCTTTATTATGTTAGCAGTGGTTAATGGTACAACCGGAAGATGGAATCATCACAATTCTGAATAAGACGATAAAAAAAAACAAAACCTTTCAACTAAATGTCTCTGAAACAGAAATATATCACACCTTATTTAATTCTGGGTATTGTTGTTGAACAAAGGTAAAGGTTCTATTTCAAATGCATTTCACCTTTCATCAATAAGGAATAAATTACTTTTTGGGAGTCCAGGGTTTGCAATAATGAGCCATTAATGTTGGTGTATTATCCTTTGAGCAAAGTTGTTGCATAACATTTGCTTCTTTGTTTAGTCAACCAGTTTCCTTTTCCTTTTTAGCTGGCATTCATGGAAAATCCATGGACAGAAAATACAATACCCTCTTAAGTTAAAAGAGGAATCAATCTAATTTGTAAGGAATAAATAAAGCTCCCATAAGTATGAGTTACATTCTAATCTTTTTAAGAAATAGATGAAGAGGAACAGAAAAATGGGAAATGCCTTATTTGTTACAACAAGAGAAAGTCTTGTATTTTGAAAAACATGTTTTTAAGGTTGTTTGGGATTTTATAAATGACAGACTTGCGTTCAGTCCTGGGTGTACCCTTGGGATTAATAAACAAATGGTATGATCACTAATGAGAAAAAACACATGAGAAAGAGAACTTTATATACGGGAAAGTGCTAACTGCTTCTTTTTATATGAATCCGATACAGGGACGGAGGGTTTTGCGATCATATCATACGTAGGAAAACGAGCCATGTGACAGTTCCATAGCCAGCGAGAAAGCTCGTTGAAAATGTTTGATTGATAGCTTTAGAAGTTTCGAGGCATAATATCCCCAAGCCCCCAAAACAAGAATTATTCATATTCTCGAAGCTACGCAGAAGTTATTTGTGTTGTTGGGTTAAAATGCCAGTGTCCCAGTTTGCAATAAAATACTTATTTGAAACAAGAGTTTGGTTACCTTGAAAATAATACTTTTAGTCATGAAAAACAGATCAACTGTATACATCTACGTCTAAAGTTCCTTTTCCCATAAAGTATCGCCTCAAAATAGTTTTTACGTTCATTGCAGAAGTATAAAAAGAGGAATTACAAAAAGAACTCGCTGTATTTTGACAGAGGGAGGAAAAGCCAGAGGAAACAATATAAAAGCTCTCCATAGATTTTCCTTAATCCACACCTCAAAAACCAGGTTTGTAACTCAGGATAAAAAAAAGCATGTTTATGTGAGGTTTGAAAAAAATAAATAAATGTGTAAATTGCTGTTTAATATCAACAATTCTTTGCTAACTGTTTTACAAACCCTTTGAATGATTGATTTGAAATCAACATATGAGGCATTACAAATCAAATCAAATTCAAGATCATTGAAAATTTGGAAAAATTAAAGCATTCCAAATATAGAAAGATAAGATAATGTAAGGACAATACTATATTATAATGGTTATGTATTTGATGATACATAAACTAATATTATACAACATGAAAAATCACAGGTTATTAGAAGGGGGTGCACGGTGGATTAGTGGTTAGCACGTCCGCCTCACAGCAAGAAGGTCCTGGGTTCAAGCCCTGTGTGGAGTTTGCATGTTCTCCCCGTGCTGCGTGGGTTTCCTCCGGGTACTCCGGCTTCCTCCCACCATCCAAAAACATGACTGTAAGGTTGATTGGAGTCTCTAAATTGCCCATAGGAGTGAATGAGGGAGTGAATGGTTGTCTGTGTCTGTGTTGCCCTGTGATGGACTGGCGCCCTGTCTAGGGTGTACCCCCGCCCAGCGCCCTATGAGAGCTGGAGATTGGCACCGGCAGAACCCCGCGACCATGTTAATCGGGAATAAGTGGGTATGAAAATGGATGGATGGATGGAGGTTATTAGAACACAGCAGAGCCAGGATTTTCAGGAGGAGGAGTTTCCACCTTATAAGTCAGAAGGCGAGAAAAATTCAACTTGCCTGTTTGAAGCTGACATTTTACAAAATGTGGAATTGTAAAGGAAGGAGGAATCATAATGTTTACAACTTTGGCCCTCTGAATGATTCTAAAGGAATGTATATCACTGTAGCAAAACTATTATAATTTTTTTTTTTTTTCATAATTCTGTCCCTTTAAAGACTATTATTTTTTGTGTAGTTTCATTAAATTAACACCCGATGAAGCCTGCCCTCCCTGGATGACAAAGCCAGATTTCGCTGCTGAAAACCAAGACAAAAACATGAGACCCATCACATCCACATCAGCCCATCATCAGAGATTGACTTCCATCTGGTTTCTGATAAGTAAAGTCCCACACCACCAGACTCACTTAGTTCTTCCCTTGGGAAAAAAACTTTTCTAGTCATCTAGAAAAAAACTAGCCTTCCCTTTTGTGCTGACGTCAGCATAAATTATGGCTTACTTTAAGAGGGAGGCAAAGGCAGACAGATCAGTACGGTACTGTTAACAGTGTGAAAGAGTATCTGGACACACTCAGAGGAAATGACTCTTCAACCTACAAGGTATGACTAATTGTAATGTATTTTGATTTTGTAAAATGTATTTTATACAACCTTAACACAAAAATGGGAAAAATGTATGTATTCTGAGGAAAACATAGTGAAAGAAAACAAAATAAACTTAGCTTTCCTTTGTTTTAATTATGAACTGCATTTTCCTTTTTTATATTTGTTTTTAATTTGTTAAGTTATTTACAATTTCAGAAGATGCTTTTAAAAATAAGAACTGAACAAACTATTTTGGTAGTTTAGTGTGATTTAATTTCTTCTTGTAATTGCATTATTTACAAAGCTGAGACTTCTATGTTTAAAGAAAGCAGATTTTTTTCTACTTTAAAACAATTAATGCCACGTCAAAGAGTTACACTGCAACAAGCTGGTTTACAACAGGGTCTGTTTCCATGCTGCTTTTGATGCTTAGAGTAATAGTTCTGTTTGTATAATTTTAAATGCCATTTGTGGAGAGTTGTGTAGAGAAACTTAAAATAAATGTGATAGTTATTGTATAAACACATTTAATAAATGCTTTAAAACATTGTGTAGACTACAACACACTGTATCATAAAATAATTTTTAAAATTATATTGTTATTGATAAGATACATTTTACTGTTAAATTTTAGTAAATTATCAAATTACAAGGATATTGCAATTAAGTTTCTGAGGTCAAATATGTATCAAATATGATTGACTGGTAAGTACGATGAGGTTCAATGCTGCACAAATAAACACTATGGTGCAGCAAGTTATGTAAATTTTTCAGCGTATGGACAGAAGGCGTGTTGTCCCTCGAGAAGCGGCGGAGCACTGTTACGCTCAGGATTGACCACAATTCATTTAGCTGGATGAAATTCCCTCGATATTCAGGGCCGTGATTCAGTAAGATAAACCTGCCTGACAGAAGAGGCAGAAAGGGAGCCGGCAGTGATGATCCTCAGTACAAGTTCATTCAGACATCTCACAAGGACCACCACCGTACCCCAGACTGGTGCCCAGCTGTGCACCTAAGTTATTTATCTTTTCATGGTTTGTTTAAGAAAGTGTATTTGTACGGTTGCCGTACGGACAACCCCCTGTGCTATTGGTACGTTTAAGAAAGCACACATCTTAGGGTTAGGGTTAGTCTTAGTCACATGACCTAAACTGACCAATGCCTGACCTATCATGTGATCTAAACTGGCCAATGAGGGGCGCTGCGTATGGATAGAAGGTCCGTATATTTATACAGCTACCAAATAACCACTGCCTTTGTTTAATAGGGATGAATAACTGTTGCTTTCTGTTTAGTTAAGACTCCCACGAAGGTAACACTTGTCGCTAGTTGTGTTGGGATTGAGGAATGTTCCCTGATTGCATTTTCTTGTGTTGATGTCTCATGGTCGAGGGTGGCACAGGCACTGTGTACATCTTATAGTGTGGCACATAGAGTAAGCTGCAGACGGCAGCTCAATGGTGTGTTCTCTGAGTTTGCACTGAGTGTAGATGTCAGAGAGGTGTTTATTGTGCTTTTGCTGCCTTTTGATTGTGAGGTGTCATTGTGGGGTGTCTGGTCTTTGGGCATCTTTCTCCCTTGGCATGGTGAGGGTGCGCATTCTGGTCCATAAACTGGTGTCACGATCTGAGTTTACCTCCGTACTGTGATTATAACCCTAACCCTAACATAATCCAATAAACAAATAAAACATGCATTCGTTCACTTTGAAAAGGGTGTCAAAGAATGTAGACTGAAGTAGAAACAACCTCGCTCTCCATTGCCTTTTTTTTTACATTTACTTAATTCACATCTGAAGCCATAGTACGTAAAGCTGACATGTTAAACATGAGAGTGCGAAATAGAAATGTTGTTACTGTATGTGTTACCATAACAAATTCCTTTAAGAAATATGATTTTGAATCTGTGAGTCACACACCCAAAGTCTGTTTTCTAGTCGCTTGCACTAACAGAGAAAGCTGCTTTGCGTTGTCCAAAGGTCCTGATTTTTAGAGAAATGCCTACAGTGGTGGGATCAAAATGCTTATTAGAGTTAGCGTGAGGTGAAAGTAAAGTGCAGTGCAAAGCCTATATGATTCCTTTACAAATACAATAACTGTAGAGAATGAATGAATCCTGTATTTTATAAAGAAGATAGTAAAAGCAGCAGCTTATAACACTGATTCTGTCACATACCTCAACAGTAATGTGTTAATTTCTCATTAACAACTGATGTTTATTTAATCTTTTACAGTTTTCCAGATCTCAATGTGACGCTACTGTATGAAGAGCTCAACCACACCAATGAGTCTCATTGTCCGCACTCAGAAGCCTGGGAGTGGCTCAATACAGGGCAGCCAGTGTACATGATGTTCATTGCAGTGCTCGGAATTGTTCTCAACACTTTGGTCTTGACGGTGTTTTTCCTGCAGAAGAAGTCCTGCACTGTGGCTGAAATCTACCTGGGTAATCTGGCAGCTGCTGACCTTGTCCTTGTGTCCTGTTTGCCCTTCTGGGCCATAAGCTATGCCAATGATTATAACTGGCCTTTCGGTCAGTTCATGTGCAAAGCTGTTAATGTAGGCATTAAGATCAATGTATACTCTAGCATTTACTTCCTTGTTTTGATTAGCATAGATCGCTACATAGCCCTTGTACATCCAATGTCACATGGAAGAATGCGTAAACCAAAGTATGCCTGGCTGGGGTGTCTGCTAATGTGGGGCTTTGGTTTGATCATGAGCATTCCCGAATTTGTCTTCCGGGAAGTAAACTATTTCCCAAAGTATAACAATAGTGGTTGTTTTCTGTACTTTCCCAGCAAACATTTTGCTGTGGGCTTTGAAGCAATGTTGACAGTGTTAAATTTCATCATCCCCATCTCTATCATCTTGTTCTGCACTGTTAAGATTATTCGGGTTTTGAGGACCAAGATTATGTCGAGGCTCAACGCTGACAAAACAAAACATAAGGCCACCACTCTGATGCTGGTGGTCCTCCTGGCCTTTCTCATCTGTTGGATACCTTTCCACTTGGTCACGATTATGATCTGGCTCCTACGCATTGAAGTTTTAGGAGGGTGCTACATCACTAATGTCGTGAACATCTGCAAACTGGTTTCCAACTACCCGGCCTTCTTTAACAGCGTTTTGAACCCAATCCTCTACGTCATTGTGGGAAAGAACTTCAGGAAAAAAGTTACAGATCTTTTTAAACAATGCGGAGTAACAAAGACGCCGCTTTCAGAGCGTGGACATTCAAACCTGTCCTCAACACAGAACACTTTTTAAACAACCCCTTGAATTCACAAGCTCACACTGAAAGCATGTCACCGCTGACAGTTAAAACAGAGTTTTTGGTCACGTTTTTTTAACATATATAAAGGTAAAGTTTATTGTTTAATTACTGCTGAATAAGACATGAGACAACGTAGTTTCTACACAATACAAGCGATGAGCTGAGCTCCTCTTCTGCAGCAGCTGTGCGCATGCATGTGAGTGAGACGGAGCACAGAGGGGAGGGGCGAGGGGGGTAAAGGCAGAGCCGTTGGGGAGGCTACATTCAAAATCATGCTAACTTTCAAAAATCACCTACCCTACCTTTAAAGAACTGTCAGTAATGACGTTTATGAAGATTTTTTTTTTTTTTACCAACGTTTTTTTGTGGAATGCCTAATGCGGCCCAGCCTCACCCAGACTCTGCCTACTGTGGCCCCCAGATAATATGAGTTTCAGACCCCTGATTTAAATCATGTGTCAAATTTGGTATTTGGTATAATGTAAATTGTATATAATGTTGTATAAACTTTCTTTAATGCTGAATTTATTGATACAATTGTGTGCAAATTAGAACTTTTACAAAAAACCATTTTCTGGTCACTCTGGTAGGTAAAGTCCCAAGTGAACACATTTTTGGGCAGATTTGGGCTGTTTTTGACATAATCAGTGGATGTGTCACAAAGACTGTATTGGGAAGATGACAATTAGGAACAATACTCAAGTAGGATAAGTTTCAAGCATGCTCAGTTAATACTAAAAGTTTAATTTGCCACAAAAACAACCCCCACAAATGACACCATTAATACCAGCCTGAGCCTGACCCTACAATATGATTGTTGTAACCGAATAGAAACTCATAAGAAAAGATGTTTTTTCTGTCTTTGGTCCAGATGTGATAAACCTGTACAATCTATAGCTCTGGTTTGCTGTTCTCAGCTACCAGCTGTGGCACCTGGTGTGGCAATTTTTCTCAAATGGGGGTATGTGTACTCCTAGGGGTACGCAATAGTACTACAGGAGGTACTTGAGAGAAAGTTGAAAATTAGCAAATAAAAGCATTAAAAATATGGGGACTCTTGCATTTTTGGTTAAAAATTGTCATTATAATATGATCTTGATCAAAACATGAACAGAAAGGTTCAGTCTTTGTCCCACACCAGGCGAGAGATGACCAGAAATAATAAAAAGTGTAGAAATAAATCTATTCAGAAGCCACTAACTGTTTTATTCCACTTATTTAGAAAATGAGATTCTGTAAAATGTGTGTTGACTCTCATTCATTCCATGATTCCCTCATTGTTCTTTATCATAAAAATATATTGTCAATGTTGGATCTAAATGTGAAATGTTAAAACTGAATCTAAATGTTAAATGTTACATCTAAATGTCACGAGTGAAACTAAATGTTTAGCTAATGTGCAAATGCACCGGAAGTACCAAAATAAGTTTCTGTAAAATGTGTGTTAATGTTAACTCTCATTGTTTTTAAAGTATTCTGAGCAAAATGTTGTAGTCTGATAAAGGGGGTACTTGGATTTAGAAATAGAAAGAAAAAGGGGGTACTTGAGTCTAAAACTTCTATAATCACTGTTCTACTGCTATAGTCAATCAAAAAGGCTCATATCTGTATATTATATATAATATTTGTATTCATTACAAATATATTCAGGTTAAATTCAAGACAATTTTACAAGAACTTCTAGTAATTTAAGTGTTTAGTAACGTATTTCCCAGGATATATATAAAAATAATTTAAAAAAATATATATATATACTGTATATATATATATATTTTTTTTTTTTTTTTTTTTTAATTAATTGAAAGTTTGATCAACTGATCGTGGTGTGTGTGCTTCTGATGTATTGTCTCTTGTCTCAAAATATGTATTTATTTTCCACATTGTGAATAAAAAACCTGACAAACATATTATGTCTGTGCAGTCACTGTCTGCATGACTATCAAGAGACATACTTCTTCCATTCATGTGACAGTGTATTGTGATGTGTGCATGTATGTGTGTGTGTGCTGCGTCATTGTGTTCTACCTGCCTTTCAACTCTTTTTAAGATAAGATAAGATCGTCCTTTATTCATCTCACAATGGAGAAATGTACAGTGTTACAGCAGCAAAGCAGGATAGCAAATGAAACTCACGCAGTGCAAAATTAGATTCGATAAAAATATAAACATTCAGAAAAAAAAAACAATGCATCATGAATTAGTTGAAGAGCCAGTAACATCAACATGTAAGTCTATATACAGTGTATGAACACTGTCATGCACACAGTGCATATAAGGATGGACAAGTACACAAGTGGTCCCATAAATTATTATTATTTACATGAAGAATGACAGATTGGCATTGGATAATAGCCACGTGTCCTGGTGAACAATGATGACTTTTATGGATAACATTGTCATTTTGCTGAGAAAAAGATCCACGTGAATGCAAACCTGAAAAGGTGACGGTGCGTGTTGGTGAAAAAGGGAATGAGAATCAGCAGAAATGATGTGAGTGAATGTCAAAGCACCTGGTGGAAAGGTTGAGATTGATGAAGCAGAGAAGGTGATAATGAACACCTTTGATCAGGAAAAAGTGAACCACACAAGGTCATGAACAGAGTGCGAAAAAAGGAGTAAAAGAGTGCAGACAGGTTAAATGTTGGAGGATGAGGGTGACAGAGGGGGTGAAAAACAAACTAATTTCATATTGCACATGCAAATACATTGTTTTCATTGTATAAAAGTTTAATTCTCTTTAAAGCAAATCTGTAAAGTAGTGTTTACATGAATGTGGGATTTTTTTGTGGACAGAAATCCAACTCTAGGACCTAAAGAAGAAAGAAAATACATGTGGAAAAGATCCATGATCCTGTAATGTAGGGTTTGGATAACGTTGGTTATTCTAAAAGAGAGTAGTGATGCCTTTGGTATCAAATTCATGTCTAACTTTGATAAGCACGTCTGAAACCATTATTCATTCACACCAGTCATACCGGTGGTGGTAAGCTACGTTGTAGCCATAGCTGCCCTGTGGCAGACTGACAGAACCGTGGCTGCCATTTCGCGCCTACAACCCCTCTGACCACCGCCAACTTATCCACAATTCATACCCATTCATACAAGGCAATGTGGGTAAAGTGCCTTGCCCAAGGATACAACAACAATGACTTGACTTGAGCGAGATTCGAACGCCCAACCATTCAGTTATTGGACTCTATCATTGACCAATGGTCACCCAGAGTTTCTAAAAAGCAAAATACCTCCTGAATGTCCAATGTTATGTCATGTTTTTCTTGTTGTTTTTTTACGTTGACACACACTTTTTAGTTCTCTTCTTTTTATAAGAAAAATGCATTTGTACGATGGAGCATTGTAGTCAGTAAAAAAAATTAAAAATCAGTTTTCCGAATTAATATTTTTTTCAATCCATTTTTTCGAAATAATATTTTTTTTTATTCCGTTTACCAAAATATTTGTTTTTAATCCGTTTTCCAAATTATTATTTTTATTTAATCTGTTTTCCGAAATAATATATTTTTTTTAATCCGTTTTCTGAATTATTATTTTTTTCCTGTGAGGATTATCTCGTAATCTTTTTTTTTTAACACAGAGACTGGTTCCGTGTCAAAGTTCATCACAATGGCATCATCCACAGTGCTGGATATTCATCCATTTGATGATTTTTACTTCTCGAGTTAGAATATAAAGATATTAAGGATTTGCAGTTGGCACAACTTTAACATTAGTGACTGACAGGTAAAGAGGATACTTTAGTTCTAGAGGACACAGTCGTCGTAAAGCATAGCTTGGAGTCCTGGTTGAATTCATTAGTAACAACTATAATACTACGGGCAACTTCACGGATTCCGGTGGATAATAATAATATTAATGATGCATATGGCTGTTATGCTCAACCTAGGAGCCACTGAACGGCACATGAACACGTCATCCTACACCAGCCTCAAGCAGCACACCAACACATCTTTTCCAAAATCAGGGCTATTTATTTAAGCCGCATGAGAATGTTCATGTACATACCTTTAATTTAAATGTTCTCCTGCACTACTTATCAATGCTCTACTGCACTATTTTCCTTTTATTATTATTATATTTTATTATTATCTTTCTTTTCTATTATTTTCCTTCTTTTTATCTTATTTTTTTATTTTTATTTATTTTTTATTTTTTTTATTTATTTATTTTTATTTTATTTTTTTATTTTTTATATATACTATTATTATTGTTATTATTATTATTATTATTAAGGGGCCCGCTGTCGTCCGGGGTGCGCTGGCGTCGGGGGGGTGTCTCGTGCCGGTGCGTGGGTCGTCGGGGGTCCCCTCCGTGGGGGGGGGGCTCTACTGCCGCCGTTGGTGTGGGATGGCGGTACCGGGCTGGGGGTGCTTTGGTACTCGGCCTTGCCGGTCCGTGGCTGGCGGGGTGGCCCTGCTTGGCGGTAGATGGTGTCCTCTTTCGTCGGGGGGGCCGGGGCCGCCTTCCGGTGGAGGGTGTTGTGTCGTGGCGCCGGGTGGGCCTGTGCTGGCCGCACTTGATGTGTGCCATTGGGGTGCCTCCGTCCCCGCGGTGGGGATCGCCGGTTGCTCGCGGGCCGGTGGGGGGCGCTGCTCCGTGGCTGGCGCTGCCCGGGGGGCGGCGGGCCCTGGGCTGCTGGCCTTGGGCTGTCCGGGGCTGTGCGGTCCTGCTGGGCTGTGGCCGGGTCCTGGGCGGGGGTGGGGGGTGCGTCCCGGGGGCTTGCCCTTGGGGGGTCCTGGTCCCGGGGGGTGCTCCTGGGGCCCGGGATGATTGGCTGGCTGGCCGGGCCGGTCCTGGCGGGGGTCTTTCGGGGCGGGTGCCGCGTGCCGCGTTCTTGCATACCTACTGGTACGGCCCCTGCTTGGGCAGTGCCCCGTGAGGCAGGGTGTCGGGGATGCATAGGGGGCCACATCCCAGCAAGGCGGTCTGGCTTGGCCCTTGGAGGGGGCCCTGGCTTTAAAAAAAAAAACTGAAGCCCGTGGCACGGGTGGCATCAACAATAGGTGATTTGGGGCGCCATGGGGGGCTAGGTTGGGGTGCCTGGGGTCCGGCGGGGAGACTCCCGGGGGCCCCCTGGTGCCTTATGCGGCTTGGGGTGTGGTCGTCCTCCCTGGGCGGGCTGCTCCTGGTGCTGCGTCCATTCCGGGTCCCTCTGGCCTGGGGTCGGGTCCCTACTGGCTCTGGGCTCGGCGGCGGGTGCCCGCCGACTGCCCGTTCGGCGTGGCTCTGGTCGTCTGCTGGGCGTGGGCTTCGGCTCCTCCGCTGGGGTCTCGGGCGGGGAGCTCTCTGGGCCCTCCCCTCGGGGGGTTGGGCGCGGGGGGGTGGGGGGTCTGGGGGTTGGGGGTTGGATCGGTGGCGTGGTGCGCTGGGTCCTTGGCTCCTTGGGGCTTTCTCGAGTGTGTATGGGGGGGGCGATGGTTGCCTCTCGGCTTGGGATCTTGGGGGCGTTCGGGGGGCTGCTTGGCCGTGGGGTGGTCGCCGGGGGCCCCCAGATTGCCCGCTCTTGCTGCTGGCCTGGCTGCTTCTTCGGGCCCGGGGGCGGCTCGTGGGTTTTGCAGTCGCGGTTCTTGGAAATACATTTGTCATGGATGCACTGGCCTTGGGCTGTGGGATAACACTCATACTGGGCTCAACCACAGACACGTTGTTCCCAAATACCTGTTTTATGGAATTTCCACTCACTTCTTCCTCTGTTCACAGCCACCACCATTATTCCTAAGCCGCACACTGGTCACCAAACTGGCTTGATAACTCAACAATAAGCACAATATACACAACCACAATTTCACATCGCATCACTTGAAACCTATTGACTACTCCCCACCCATTCCATTTCCTATCTTGTATCCCTCTTCCCTGTTAACTTCCCCACCCCTCTCCAACCCCTCACCTTGGTGTAACACTGCCCTCTCTTTTTTACACCCTCCCTTTAATAAAGTATTTCTTACCCTTCCCTAGGGAGAGCTGGTGATGGTCACAATTATGCAATGAAATAAATAAATTTATTTAATTGCAATAACAAAATATGCATTGCTGTTAAAAGATTGCACTTCTTGTAGTGTTAACCTTCAACAGAATGTGCAGAAAAAAAAAAAAAAAAAAATATTATTATTATTATTATTATTATTATTATTATTATTATTATTATTATTATTATTATCTTGTTATTTTATCGAGTTTGCACATTCTAGTCTAACTACTGTTTATATTTATACTTATGTTTATACTTATTATCATCTTTTCTAGTTGATTGTTTATTATTGAATGTTTTCACTATTGGAGAGAGCACAGTTGACCGAGTCTGATTCTGATTCTGATTCTGATAAGAAAAATAATAATTACCAAACTGGGTTACGCAGAACCCAAAAATAAAAGAACATAGGTTTTCTAGCCAACTGGGCCAAACTGAAGAAAACGTATCACAGAACCGTGTCTGTCTCGCTGTCAAACTGTCAGCTGTCAAAGGACGGAAGGACAGAAGAACGTGCTACGTGCTGGTTGGAGCGTGGGTAGGATTACCCGCCCTCTGAACCACCTCTGGCTCCATCAGACGTCATCTTGGATCTTTTTGAAGAGGCCCTCCACCGAAGCTCAGCCAATCCGAAGTGGTCTCTGTACTGCACTTAGAGCATCACAAAAAGGCACTGTATAGTTTTCCCTCATAATCCGCGCGGCAACACACTGTTTACCTCCCAGAATACACCGCTTTCACACGTCACACACTCCCACAATGCACCGCTCTCCCACGTAACAGTCACATGCATTTTCTCTCATTCGCCACCTGGGGGTGGAATTGCAATACTACCCCCACTCTGGAGGATGATTAAAACATTAACATTTCTCCAGCATTGTGGCACTGTACACAGGAAGATACAAACTAAATCAATATACACGTTACCCACACTTTCCATAGTCTTTGAAGGGTCCCTTCTAGAGCAGAAAAAAATGAAAGGGTAATGCCCATAAAGCATTAATTCAAGCATACTGCATATTTCTTCCTTTTGTAAGTATAAACAAACATCTCAACGTGACATTTGTGCATTCAACTAACGCAGTCAGAAACAGGTCCATACTTATCATCACGCGAAGACATTTTTCCACACCTTTGCGCAATACCATTCCTAGCAGTAAACATGCCCGGATGCTATAACAGAATTACACGACCCATTAATATAAACATCACATCTAACCTCACAAATGCTAAGTCACATCCATATTAATACAGTACTGGAACTTTTACATTTACACATGGCAGGAACTCTTTTCTTTAACAACACTGGGACTTTTTTGTTCACAACAATTCAGGAATCTTTTTTCTTTTTGTTTTTTTTTTTATAACACTGGAACTCTTTTCCTCCGAGGTGGGCAGCGATCCATCTACACCCAACCTCAGGAAATTGTGATCAGTGACTAATCCAGTCACCAAACAGGTCAGGAGCCCTGCAGTCCTTCCGGGGTCGACGTAAAGGGGAAGAGTTGAAAAGTGGACGAGCAGCTTGTCCCCGAGCCTCATGCTGGATTTCAGCTTGATCCAGTGAAAGCTCAGCAAACTGGCCAGGGAGCGGACTACTGCTTGGTGAAGTTGCCGGTGATGATGGTGCAGAGAAAAGACCTTGAAGGGCTTCCACCGTGGGATCCTCTGTCTCTGGTGCTGTGTCCCAAATGTCGAGGGGGCTGATGTCGATGTCTGAAGAACCGAGGTCTGGCAAAGGGGGTGGGGCCCAGACCGGTACCCGGGTTTCAGCCTCCTTAAAGACCCAGTCATTGTCTAGTGCATTCCTGGAGTGGTAAGCTTTGAGCTTATCATGATGAACGACTTTCATCTTCATCTTCGGACCCCTTTTAATCCGAAAGACCAAATCGTCCAGTACATCCATGATGAAGTATGGACCCTCGTAGGAAGGTAGGAACTTCCGTACTTTGTTTTTAACTCTCTTTGTGCCTTTGACCAGGAACCACACTGCATCACCGATTCGGTATTGAACTCTGCAAACATTTTTGTCATACCGGCGTTTGGCGCGTTCAGTATATTTCCCCAGCGCCTCCCGCGCCAACTGATGAGAGAGCTCCAGCCGTTCCCTAAGCAGTAAAACATAGGATGGAGGTGTAGGAGTGTCATTTCTATCAGGTGGCAACCCAGCAATAAGATCGACCGGCTCTGTAACTTCCCGCCCGAATAGCATCATGTTTGGCGTCAGTCCAGTGGAGCTGTTTTTTGTTGCGTGGTAAGCCACGAGCGCATAAGGTGTCATAATGTCCCAGTCCCAGTGACATCGTTCCGCAGTGGTAGCTATGATTTTCTGCAAGGTGGCATTGAAACGTTCCACTTGGCCGTCCGACTGGGGACGAAAAGGTGTGGTTCGCGTCTTGTTAATTCCTAACAGCACACACATTCCCTGGAACACAGCTGACTCGAAGTTAGTGCCCTGATCGCTGTGTAGGCACTGTGGAGCGCCGTACCGACACACCCACTCAGCAACAATCTTCTCAGCCACTGTTGTCGCTTTTTCGTCAGGAAGAGGATAAGCCTCCACCCATTTGCTAAAGTCTTGTACCACTATGATGTAACGATTGCATCTTTCGGTTTCATTTAGTGGTCCCATTAAATCGACTGCAATCCAAAGGGGGCACCAACCCTCACCGTGCCCATGGCGGCTCAAAGTGTTTTCTTTGGGCGGGCTTTTTCAGCACAGCTGGTACAGGTGCGGCACCACAGGGTTACGTCGTCCCTCATGTTGTACCAGTAGTATCGGCCATTGAGACGTGCGAGGGTCCTTTCTCCTCCAAAGTGACCACCAACTGGGCCATCATGTAATTGTTCTGTCACTGAGGTGCGGTACACTTTAGGCAGCAGAATCTGGGGATAAAACACCTTCCCATCCGTGCAGTAAAACTTCCTCAGTAAAACTCCATCTTGTAGGTACAACCTCTTCCACTGTGACCAGTAAGCTTTGGTGGCAGGGCTGTAAGGTGCTACGTCAGCCCAGGTTGGTCTGTCACTTCCCTCCTCTATCCACTGCTTAACTGGTGCTATATCCGGGTCTGCTTCTTGGGCCCTGATTAACTGCTCTTGAGTCCAACCACCAAACAGGTCAGCTTGGGCATGTTCACTCACCCTATAAATAACTGGACGAAACAGAGAATCGCCCTTGGTCATCACTAAAAGTGTCTACTACCCCCACTGAAGAAGACTTAGACTCGACAAAATTTCCATCGGGCATCACTACCCCCACTGGAGGTTGCTCTGCAGGAGTTTTTACAGCATGCTCCCCAACCGGATTTTCAGCCATGTTGCACTAAGTCCTTTTGTGCTGAAACTGGTTACTGAGGTTGGGCTCTGGCATGGTGTCCTGGAGAGCGCGTCAGCATTTTGGTGGTGTCCTCCTGGACAATAAATCACCTGAAAATCGTGCTCCGCCAGTTTCTCGAGCAAGCGAGCGAGCTGGCTCTGAGGCTCCCTCAGCCGAGTCAACCAGCGCAGGCTGCTGTGATCAGTCCGTATAACAAATGGTCTCCCTAGCAGGTACTGTCGGAAATGGGAGGTGAATTTGACAGCTGCCAGGAGTTCTCGTCTGGTGGTACAGTAGTTTTGCTCTGTGGATGAGAGTCTTCTGCTTCGATAACCTAGCACCCTCTCCTCACCCTCCTGCACTCGGGAGAGGACTGCTCCGATTCCATAATCACTCGCATCTGTGTCAAGGAGCAGCTCACCACTGTCGAGGGGATAGCCCATCCTGCGTGGTTGTTGTTTCACAGGCGGACCAGGGGTGGTGAGGATATCGTGTTGCACGAGCCCAGTATGGCCCAGGTCGGTGGGCCCCGTGGAGAAGATGTTGCTGTATGTTCGTAGCAAACGGGCCAATATCTCGTGGTCACTCTGGGGCAGACTAGTGCAGCTCTCCTTATACAGGACCTGCAGATGGCTGGGTAAAGAAACAGAGACAGAGTCAATAGATTCAGGGCCCGATTGGGCTAAGGGTCCCAATACCGTAGCTGGCTGCAGGATCCCAGCAACAGCGCCCTACTTCAAGGTGACAGGTGAAGCACGAGGGTTGAAGACTGATGGGAATGTTTGTGGACCGCTGCACTTGTATAACGATGTAAGCCACCAGAACGTGGTGTCTCTCGATAAACCCTTTGGTCGGGGTCAGCATCAGGTCCCCATCGGCAGCACGGTGGAGGCGGGCGGTGCCTGGAACTACATATTCACACCCCGATTCCAAAACGGTAGTGTGGGCCACCCTGACGATATGTACCTGGGGCTCACTCTTCGGATTAAACCGAGGTATCTTCTCTCCAAGGAGCATAATATTGCGGCGACCGTAGTCCAGATGTGCACTTGTCTGCCGTAAGAAGGGGTGCCCCAGGATAACCTCTGTGCTAGCTGCTGTGTCAGCCATGATAAAGTTCACATTTGTGGTTCTGCTCCCTACTTGTACTGGTAGATGGATCTCCCCTAGCACCGCCAAACCACCAGGGCTAAGGCCCTGCAGGACCTGTGCGGCAAATGGTCCGACCGGGGGTCTGAATTCTGTGGGAATGGCGTTAAAAAGATGGAGGGGGAACACATTCCTCCGAGCACCAGAGTCAAGCAGAGCACACATTTCCTGTCCAAATATCAGTATTTTGAAACACATGTCTTCCTGCCTCGCCGTACAGGTGACCACTGTACCTGCGTTGGGTGCTGCGTGCTTATCGGCATTCCGGGCTGGCTGCCTTGGACGGCGGGGAAAGGGGCAGTTTCTCTGCATATGCCGAGAACGGAGCAGTTGTGGCATTGAATATCTTCCATAGTTAATCTTACATTGGTGTCTTTCCTCTGGCGCCACGGCTGACTATATCTTGGCACCCTCTCCGGCGAGTCGATAGCCGAAACAGCTATCCCCACTGGCTCCACGCCAGCTGGCGTGCTGTTATCGTTACGTATCGTGGCAGCCCTGGCTCGCTGGTGGACCAGACTGCGTTGCCCAGGCTGCATAAATTGTGTGACCATTGTTGCTGCCCTCCTGGTGATCTCATAGCTGTGTGCGATGTCGTCTGCTTTCGCCAGGGTGCGGGGCTGTTGCTCCAGCAGTTTTTGCACCACCTCAGCATCAGCAAGGGCGTTTGTGAATATATTTCAACACTGATATCGTCCTGCTCCAGCTCTGTACGGTCCGCATATACAATGGAAACTTTCTCGTAGATGTCATCCCTTAAAAGGTGCAGTGCTACATTCTGTCCCCTTACCCTCCATCTCAGTTTGATGCTGATGGCGGCTGCATGCTCAGAGCGTGGCCCATAAGCGGTCCCTATTTCAGCCACAATCCGGCGGTAGCTCCAACGGTCAGATCTGGGGTTTTTATGGATGATAGCTCCGGCTGCACCAGTCAGGCTGAATCTCAGCTGCACCGCCATGGTTTCCTCTGACCAATGATTTGCCTTTGCACAGCTTTCAAATCGATGGATGAAGTCTTTCCAGGAACCTGTCCCATCAAAATGGCCTGGCTTTGAAATTGGGATTCTCTCCCTATAGTCATAATGATCATCATCGCTAGTGTCTATTAATTCAACATCTGGAGCTGCGTATGATGACACGGCACGTGGTGCCGACCTGGGCCTCCTCACAGCTGGCTGGCCATATTGGTAGGAGTCAAGATGCGGGGCATAATCATCATCATAGTTTATAACTCCACAACCTTCCACGGTTTGTGACATGCAGGGTGTAAATGGTGATGGCGTGAATGGGGGAAGCAAGGCGAGGGGCGGGGCAAAGGGATTTGGTGCCATGCAGTGCGCAGGGGTGGATGTATTAGCAAGCTGGTTTGCGGCATGCAGGGCAAGCGGTTGAACAGGGCGATTTGCTAACCAGTAGGGCGACGTAGCATCAGGCTGAGCTACTGCACTGTTTGGACAGTCACATATCTGCTGATAGAAATACGGCTGCTCACTCTCAGCATTATATCGTTGTTCGACGGGGGTTAGGAACGGGTTAGTCAAACTCGATGGCGGTGGCGTAGCGAGAAGAGCAGGGTTGAACACCGGCGTCCGGCCATGTATTATCGCTACAAAAACATTAATTCGGAAAACGGATTAAAAAAAATATTAATTCGGAAAAAGAATTTAAAAAAAAACATAAATGCGGAAAATGGATTGAAAAAAATATGAATTTGGAAAACAGATTTAAAAAAAAATGTTATTTCGGAAAACGGATTAAAAAAAATATAAATTCGGAAAACATATGAAAAAAATATTAATTCGGAAAACGGATTAAAAAAATATTAATTCGGAAAACAGATTTTTTTTTTTTTTTTTACTGACTGCAATGCTCCATCGTACATTTGTGTTAACACTATAAAATTGAGGAAAACTCCCTAAATAAATGTATATTTGCATGTTTTTGAAGGAACTCAGATAAGATGAATTTCAAACAATTCTGCAGGAAAAGATGCAAAGGATTTTCAACATAACAATGTAAAAGCATTATTACTAATTGCATTTTGAAGATTGCATTAAACTTAAAATAGAAAAAGATCACAAAACACTAAAAAAAAAATCTCTTCCCACATTTATTTTAATTTTATTTTTTTAAACTCATACCTTCAGTTTCGTATTATAAGGGGAAAAAATAAAGAAAATGCAGCAATAGAAATAGAAAATGAAGTTTATTGATAGATAGTTTTAATATTACTGAAATTCTCCAGTAAAATAACTGTTTTGAGTTATATTTCAATGACAAACAATGGTAAAGAAGTTGTAAAACAGACGAATGTAACTTGGAAGTTGACGCCCCCTGGTGGCTGCTGGGGCTAAATGTTGTCTACTTTTAGTTGTAACAGAGAAAACTCTCTTTTAAAAATAAATAATGAAAATAAAAGGGTTTTTTGCAGAGACACCAAAGCTCAGGGTGAAGCTGAAATAATGAAAATCTGAGCAAATTGTTACTCGTTATGAACTCAAACACTGAATCACATCACTGCCCTGTTTGTTTTAAACCAAAGCAATGTTTATACGAGTGCGTGTGTTATTCTCACTCTGGTGGAAAGGAGATAAACTTATTAACACTAAAAGCACAGCATTTTGCAACTTGAACATCTGGATTTTCAAGTGTTTTTTGGTGGATTTGAACAAAAGGCCCCGCCTTCACAAGCATTGATAGCATTCAGTACATTGGCCCTTTCTGAGTTAGACATGATGCAATAGATGATGTCGGTTAACTGTAACTGTACATATTCATCAAAGATTGTTTGTATTAACTGTGATGGACTGGTGCCCTGTCCAGGGTGTTTCCCTGTCTATAGTTTAGAGCTGGAGATAGACACCTGATGATCCCAGTGAAGCGAGGAAAAAGATGAATGAATTAATGAATAGTTCAGTCAGTCAAAGTAAATGTGCATTAGGATTCATTTAGCAGCTTTGAGCGCTTTACATGGATATGCATGTAATCGTATATTTGGCAGTAGGGGTCTGTTCTGGGACCTCCTTGTCCTTTCCACAAGCTTACGTGGAAAGCTGGAGGTAGGGAGAGCACTCCTCCCTGACCTTCCCTGAGCCCTGGCTAAAGGCTAAAGCAAGGAGAGCGGTTAGCTGAAACCCCTGGAACAGATCAGAGCATATACTAATGACAAAAAATGACACCCAGTTAGTTAGATACATGCTGACCTAGAGGAGCTAGGGTGGAGGTGGGTTGCGAGATGGTTGCTGAGGAGGAAAAAGGCAGCTGTTGCGGTTTAAGTTGTGCTTCTTGTCTGCTTTGACCAATCGGGATCCAATCTTGGCCATTAGTTGATTGGAAATATAAAGTGGAGATCTTGCTGGGACTGGATCTGTTTCATAATCAGAATTCCTTTATGAATCCCAGGGGGAAATTGCTTATGTTACAGCCACAGAAAAAAAAAAATCACAAATAAAAGAATAAAAACGTTAGCAAAGACAAAAGAAAGAATAAATGTTCAATAAGTGTATAATTAAGTAAAAGACTGTTAAAAATAGAGATCAGATACACACACATTACAGTAGTAGAAAATAAAGTAGAATAGATAATACTACTACTAATAATAATAATACAAATATACAAATTAAATACAAATATGATACAGATATTCACAAAAATATTACAAATATCCATCCATCCATCCATTTTCAGACCCACTTATTCCTGTTTATCAGGGTCACTGGGGTCTGCCGGTGCCAATCTCCGGCTCTCATTGGGCGCTGGGCGGGGGTACACCCTGGACAGGGCGCCAGTCCATCACAGGGCGACACAGACAGACAACCACTCACTCTCTCATTCACTCCTATGGGCAATTTAGAGATTCCAATCAACCTTACAGTCATGTTTTTGTTTTACAGGTGTTAGGAAACTTTCTAAAGGAGTTAGAGAAAGGAAATCATGTTGTTTTGAAAATCAGGTGCACTTCCACTAGGTGATGTAATAATCCGACAGCAGTGAAGGTTAGTGATGCATGCCGTAGTGAAAAAACTTCAAATTTCCCAAAAAATGACTACTAAAAGCGCTTCTATAACACTTTCCCCTGTGCCTCTAACCACTGATATAATCTCAAATATCACAAGGTTTGAATCTAAATCAAAGGAAAAGAAGCTACCAGGCTACGAGGAACAAAAGTGAAACTAGAAGAACTTAACATTGAGAATGATTGCTCACACTCACCTTCCACTCAGAAATTAAAATTAATCCAAAATAAGTATGATTTTATTAAATTGTTCCATTTATGCAAGATTTAAGCCAAAATAAGGCATACACATGTACAATGGCACAAATCATTATTATTATTATTATTATTATTATTATTTCCTTATTAAAGCATTCCTCGGTGAATTAAATATGTTGAATAAAACATAATGTGGCTAAAAACTTTTCCTTGAGTGCTCCGTTTTGTTGTGAGTTTCTGTGAACGTTTGGAAAAGCCAGTCCCTTTAAAGGGGGCATATCATGCTAAATCCCCTTTTTTAGCCCTTAAATGCATTTTGTTGTATATTTGAGTGTTTAGAAGTACAGAAAAGTTCAAATTAGTCTCTTCAGGTGCTCCGTTGATATCTTTATTTTCTGTTTTGGTCATATTTTTCAATCTGTTTCGATTTTTCTATTCTCTATTACGTTTTTTGAACTATTACATCACAGTATTTGCAGCGGAACTGCCAAATTAGTACATCAACTCCAGGCCCAACACTTCGAGCAATTCGCCATTTTTATTTCTCGCTTTTATTTTGTAGTCCAAGCTCAAGGATGCCGAAGTTACGAGAGGATAAGTCAAAATGTTCGGTTGTTGGATGTAGTAACCCACACGCTTCATTACACCATCTCCCAGCATCAGAACCTTTTCGAAGTGCCTGGTTGAGTTTTATTTTTCACGGAAATGTACCCACATCTGTGGGTAAGGTCATTTTTGTGTGCGAGAAGCACTTCAAGGATGACTGCTTCAGCAACCTCCGCCAGTATAAAGAAGGATTTGCCGAAAGACTTTGTCTGATTGAGGGTTCAATTCCTTCTATCTTTGGAGACGACGAACAGAGCACTTTGGTAAGCTGTAAATAATGCTAAAAAGTGTGATAATAAGTCCCTGTCATTGTTTTGTGAGCATTAGCAGTTGTTAGCGCTGTGTGCTCGTTTTAGATCCTTGATGATATGGCCTACGTGATTTAATTTAAGTCTAAAGTTTTCATTAGTCATTTCATTTTGCCGTTTTTGTCTTCGAAAAAACTGTATTAAAATGCATTTCGTGACGTTATCTTTACGCTAGCGTTAGCTCGGCGCTTGTGTTAGCTCTCTTGTTAACATCCATATGAAGACGTTGTTCTGCAGGTTCATCATCATTTTCATCTCGCTCCGCCGGGTCCGACTCTGACTCCAACATGTACGGCTGGATGGACAAGTCTTCCGTTGTTAACATTTTGTAAATAACGTGTGAATAAAAAGTTTCTGCGCCGCTACATAATCGTATCTCTTCTATCAAACTACAAAAATGGCCGAACAGGGCGGATTTGAACCGAGTCTCACCTCTGCAACCTGGAGAGGGGGCGGGGTATGAAGTGTCTCATTTGCATTTAAAGAGACAGCACCAAAACGAGTTGCTCTTAGAAGCACATCAGAAAAGGGGTAGAAAAGGGGCCTGTGGAGCTATAATAATGAGGAATTCAGACCCAAGCATTGCAGTTCCGCTTTATATAGACCACAACTATGATTTATATGTAAAAAGGAAGGATTTAAAAGCATGACGTGTCTCTTTTAAATGTTGTCATCACAAAGAATTGTGGGGCAGCTTTAATTGGTCTCCTTTGGTAAAGGAAGCATCAGTGTTTCCGAGACTAAAGGAGGTTATAAAGGAAGTATTGAGCCTCCTTTCCTTAGCTTTTAGAAAATTGGAAAGCTCCTTATCATGGTCACCACTTTAACACTTCCGGGGGTTAAGGAAAAGTGGATAGGAAAGGAGATAGGAAGGATTTTTCAGATGCAGCCAATGTGTTTGGTTGTGAGTGATTGGCTCCCTCATGTTTTGCACCCAGGTGTCGCGCGTTCCCAATCAAGCCTCCCTCACTATTTAGCTGACTGCTAAATGCACAGAATGATATTTGGTTTATTCTGTCACGCTGGGTGGTTGTGATGGTGGAGGACCCAAGCACAGAAAGAGATGGAGGCAGCAAGCAGGCATAATGTTCATAGAACCAGTCCATATTTATTTTTCAAACAAATCCAAAAGAGGCACAAGGAAACCTGGGAGCAGGGGATAAAAACGCTGCAGCACCTGAAGACAATCAATAAGCCATCATTCTGTGTCTCTGCAAACTCTGCAAGTGTATCCAACTGCAGACACAGGGTACAGCTCAAGCACAACCTCTACAAACCAGTCCCCACTATAAACCACACAAGCAATTTTTCAATGCACTGAGCTGTTAAAAAAAACGCAAGCAATTTTTCAATTTAACCTCAAATTTAGCAAGGAAGTGGAGGGTTTTAGGGTGAGTAAAAAGTTAAAAAAAAAAAAGAGGGTAAGTATTGCAAAGTTCCCCAAATTTGCCAGAAAAGTGGAGGCGGTAGCGGTTAGGGTTAGTAGCAGTGGTTTGTAGCAGCTGTGGCTGCAGCTCGACCTTTCTCAAATAGTGAGGAACGCTTGATTGTAACGAGCCACACCTGAGTGCAAAATATGAGGCCGCTAATCACTCAACCCAAACACACTGACATCACTGGGAGGTGGAGACATGAACAGGAACACCCTGACAAATACGTACCAGTATTTACTTTTTCATATTTCTTTCGATTCTATAAATAATCTGAAAATATTTTTTGACATTTATTGCTTTATGGGTTACATGACTGCAGTCGGTTACAGCTACTTGACACCAGACACCGTGTGCTGGTGAGTCAGTATACACATTACAAACAGAACAGTAACCACAGCACAAGCTTTCAGTCTTTACCATCTACACAAAGAACGAGGACAAGCAACACAGCTTCAAATCACATCAAGGAGTCCTGTTCTAATAAACAGCAGCTGGGATTTCTACTGTGTTCATCACTACTTGGTTACTATTTTTATATTAGAAGAAAAGTAGAAAACAACTTTAAAAATAAAGCTGTTTTTCTTTGAAACATGGCTTTGGGTGTGTGCTTGGAAGCTCCTGTAATTATTTCTGGCACTAAACAACAATCCGGAAAGAAGTGTTTGTAGATGCCGCAATTATATTTTACAGATATTGTAAAGAGTTTTTTCTTTTTTTAACGGTCAAGAGGTTGTTACTTTTTGTCTCCTCTATTTTATAACACACAGGTCACGCCACAAGCCAAATGTTTGAAAGAAAAGCTAATAGCGTCCAAACATTTGTCAAAATAACAAAGTTCTCCTAACAATGCAATTCGTGTAAAACATCATGAAACTTATAGATTTGGGGAAGTAATTATTGCATAACCATTGCACCACTTTCCTCATTTTCCTTGATGAAATACACTTTGTTAATCTATCCTGGCAAAGCAGAGAGACTTAATTTTAGAGTGCAAAACAATTTAAAAACACATCTTTGTGTATGTAAAACACCGTCTACCTTTTTCAGTGCATGGATGTGCACTATATTGCCAAAACATATATTTGGATACTCTCTAGATAATTAAATCCAGGTCTTTCAATCTGGTTAGGTGTGGAGTCTAGGCAATCAATCACCCTGAAATGAAAACTGCTTTTCCAATTGCTTGTGAGTCCATTCATGAAACGTAACTTCCTTCAATAAAGAGTGGTGGTAATGCATCTAAATGTAACCTTGTTATCATCATTCAATGAAGATATAATGTACTAAATTCATGATGATGATGAGAGAATTTCATACTCTCAACTTTGTTTAACAGTGTTGGGTTGTGTAACAAGTTCTAGGTTTGGGCGATTGGGCGATAGCCACACTCGGGGACTGAGGAGACGGTTTAGAGGGTTTTATTTTGTTCACCCACATTCAGCGCAATTTAACTTTCAGACGCTCTCTCTCTGGTATGCTCCTTTCGTCTGCTCCTCTCTTGCGTTTCTCCCTGGTCCCCTGCTGCTCACTGCTTTTAAATACAGGTAGAATGATTAAAATGTCCCGCCACACCTGCGTTCAACCATTCACAAGAGCCATTCCCACGCACGACTTCTCCTGCCCCTCCCACTCCGCCACCACACACCCCACAGGTTGGTACCTCCTTTTACTATGTTGGATATAGAACCCCTAATGCCAGTTACGTAGATTAACTCAGTGGTTCTCAAACTGTGGTGTTCCAGGATCCCCAGCGGTCCTCGTGCCGTGTCTTAAGGCTGGGATACACTGTGCGATTTTTTCAATCGTTGTACTCATGTGCAGAGCCCTAATGTGCGCAGCTCACGATGCATGATCTCACTGCTCACACTATACGTTCATACACGACATGTTGGGGTCTTGTTTCCGGAAGTGCAACGTACAAATTAGAAGAAGAAGAAGAACACTGAAGTGTAGCCATTAAAACAGACAAAGAAGAAAAACCTGGAAGTGGCGAGACACTCGCAAATCTGAGCAAAAAGAGCTTTAAAAAAAAAGACGGCGATGTGATGGACCAGGAGCTGGCTGGACAGACGTGGGCAGTACAGTCCGTCAATTTTACAGCGGTCCCACGGTGTTCGTGGATACGCAGTGTGAGCGGTTAAGGTAAGCCGGTTCGTGGCACTGCTCCAACTGTGAGATACCCTCACGAGGAGCGACTGGATTTCAAACATGATTGAATTCCTTATAACCACACTCATTGCTGATCAGGAGCTGGTCGTGAGGTGTTCATCGCTTCCTGTGACCCCATGTATACTACACGATGCACAACTCACGATTTAGCTGAGACTAGAATGATCCCAAAAATAGACGCACGAGTCGAAAATCAGCTCTAAAAAGGCTTAAAATCGCACAGTGTATGCCCGCCTTTAGGGTTCATTACAGAAGTACATGACTACATATAAGGACCAATGGACCAAAAAAACAAATGTTAAATGTACAGTATACTGTATGCAATAAATGTGCACATGTTTTTATTGGTAATACATTAAACACATTTTATGTTAAATACAAGAGTAGGACTATGGTTGTGTACTCTATAGGTTCCTTTCTACTAAAAAGAGCCTACATATCTAAGTTGAAGCATAGAAAAAAAAGATCTTTCCTATGGCATTAATTAGGGGTACAATTGGCAATAAAAAAAATCTCTGTTTTTGACAAGAGGATTATGAGGGGGTCCTCAAAAAATGTTTTCTCCTATAAGAAGTCCCTGGAACCAAAACAAGGTTTAAGAACAAGTGATGGACAGCTCTACAAGATGTCCCAGAGACTACAGGACACACAGAGAAACCTGCATGAGCCCATGGGACCGAGAGCCTAGCGGCTAGCCCAACGTACGCCCACTAACTCAACCACCCACCTGATCTGATTTTTGCTAATAGCATGTCTGTCTAAGCCAAAAATGCATTTGGAACCAACAATGCAGAAAATGGAATGACTCCATCCTTAAACCACATCTCAGGCTTTTGTTGATATTTCCATTTTTCTCTCAGACAACTTATGGAAGCTGTTTCAATGAGGTTAGGGTTTCAAAGTGCAGCTGAGTAGAGAGGGAAGTAAACACAAAGTCATTTTCAAACACTGTTATGGCTTGAAAGGCTAAATACTAATCTGGTATATCAGAGTACAATGACTAGTTTGCATTAGATGCATGATCAAGATGAAGGAAATTGCCACAAGCTTCTAAGTAGATCTATAATCACTCTTTATTATGTTGGCAGTTGCTCCAACACAGCATGTATAATTGGTGTATTGGATTCATATGAAAAGAATAGAGCATTTACTATTTTAACTATAGCTTTTCTAGCTCTATATTTACTAGCTTTTCCACATCCTTCTTTCTAGCTGACATGGACACAGCCGTACGTCTTTAATGACTTCTGCACTAACCGTTGAATTACTGCAGGTTAATGGTACAACCGGGAGATGGAATCGTCACAATTCTGAATAAGACGATAAAAAAAAAAAAACCTTTCAACAAAATGTCTCTGAAACAGAAATATATGACACCTTATTTAATTCTGGGTATTGTTGTTGAACAAAGGTAAAGGTTCTATATCAAAAGCATTTCACCTTTCATCAAGAAGGAATTAAATTACTTTTTGGGAGTCCAGGGTTTGCAATAATGAGCCATTAATGTTGGTGTATTATCCTTTGAGCAAAGTTGTTGCATAACATTTGCTTCTTTGTTTAGTCAACCAGTTTCCTTTTCCTTTTTAGCTGGCATTCATGGAAAATCCATGGACAGAAAATACAATACCCTGTTAAGTTAACAGAGCAATCAATTTAATTTGTAAGGAATAAATAAAGCTCCCATAAGTACGAGTTACATTCTAATCTTTTTAAGAAATAGAGGAAGAGGAACAGAAAAATGGGAAATGCCTTATTTGTTACAACAAGAGAAAGTCTTGTATTTTGAAAAACATGTTTTTAAGGTTGTTTGGGATTTTATAAATGACAGACCTGCGTTCAGTCCTGGGTGTACCCTTGGGATTAATAAACAAATGGTTTGATCACTAATGAGAAAAAACACATGAGAAAGAGAACTTTATATACGGGAAAGTGCTAACTGCTTCTTTTTATATGAATCCGATACAGGGACGGAGGGTTTTGTGATCATATCATACGTAGGAAAACGAGCCTTGTGACAGTTCCATAGCCAGCGAGAAAGCTCATTGAAAATGTTTGATTGATAGCTTTAGAAGTTTCGAGGCATAATATCCCCAAGCCCCCAAAACAAGAATTATTCATATTCTCGAAGCTACGCAGAAGGTATTTGTGTTGTTGAGTTAAAATGCCAGTGTCCTAGTTTGCAATAAAATACTTAATTGAAACAAGAGTTTGGTTACCTTGAAAATCATACTTTTAGTCATGAAAAACAGATCAACTGTATACATCTACGTCTAAAGTTGCTTTTCCCATAAAGTATCGCCTCAAAATAGTTTTTACGTTCATTGCAGAAGTATAAAAAGAGGAATTACAAAAAGAACTCGCTGTATTTTGACAGAGGGAGGAAAAGCCAGAGGAAACAATATAAAAGCTCTCCATAGATTTTCCTTAATCCACACCTCAAAAACCAGGTTTGTAACTCAGGAAAAAAAAGCATGTTTATGTGAGGTTTGAAAAAAATAAATAAATGTGTAAATTGCTGTTTAATATCAACAATTCTTTGCTAACTGTTTTACAAACCCTTTGAATGATTAATTTGAAATCAACATATGAGGCATTACAAATCAAATCAAATTCAAGATCATTGAAAATTTGGAAAAATTAAAGCATTCCAAATATAGAAAGATAAGATAATGTAAGGACAATACTATATTATAATGGTTATGTATTTGATGATACATAAACTAATATTATACAACATGAAAAATCACAGGTTATTAGAACACAGCAGAGCCAGGATTTTCAGGAGGAGGAGTTTCCACCTTATGAGTCAGAAGGCGAGAAAAATTCAACTTGCCTGTTTGAAGCTGACGTTTTACAAAATGTGGAATTGCAAAGGAAGGAGGAATCATAATGTTTAAAACTTTGGCCCTCTGAATGATTCTAAAGGAATGTATATCACTGTAGCAAAACTATAATTTTTTTTTTTTTTTCATTATTCTGTCCCTTTAAAGACTATTAGTTTTTGTGTAGTTTCATTAAATTAACACCCGATGAAGCCTGCCCTCCCTGGATGACAAAGCCAGATTTCGCTGCTGAAAACCAAGACAAAAACATGAGACCCATCACATCCACATCAGCCCATCATCAGAGACTGACTTCCATCTGGTTTCTGATAAGTAAAGTTCCACACCACCAGACTCACTTAGTTCTTCCCTTGGGAAAAAAACTTTTCAAGTCATCTAGAAAAAAACTAGCCTTCCCTTTTGTGCTGACGTCAGCATAAATTATGGCTTACTTTAAGAGGAAGTCAAAGGCAGACAGATCAGTACGGTACTGTTAACAGTGTGAAAGAGTATCTGGACACACTCAGAGGAAATGACTCTTCAACCTACAAGGTATGACTAATTGTAATGTATTTTGATTTTGTAAAATGTATTTTATACAACCTTAACACAAAAATGGGAAAAATGTTTTGTATTCTGAGGAAAACATAGTGAAAGAAAACAAAATAAACTTAGCTTTCCTTTGTTTTAATTATGAATTGCATTTTCCTTTTTTATATTTGTTTTTAATTTGTTAAGTTATTTACAATTTCAGAAGATGCTTTTAAAAATAAGAACTGAACAAAGTATTTTGGTAGTTTAGTGTGATTTAATTTCTTCTTGTAATTGCATTATTTACAAAGCTGAGACTTCTCTGTTTAAAGAAAACAGATTTTTTTCTACTTTAAAACAATTAATGCCACGTCAAAGAGTTACGCTGCAACAAGCTGGTTTACAACAGGGTCTGTTTCCATGCTGCTTTTGATGCTTAGAGTAATAGTTCTGTTTGTATAATTTTAAATGCCATTTGTGGAGAGTTGTGTAGAGAAACTTAAAATAAATGTGATAGTTATTGTATAAACATATTTAATAAATGCTTTAAAACATTGTGTAGACTACAACACACTGTATCATAAAATAATTTTTAAAATTATATTGTTATTGATAAGATATGTTGTACTGTTAAATTTTAGTAAATTATCAAATTACAAGGATATTGCAATTAAGTTTCTGAGGTCAAATATGTATCAAATATGATTGACTGGTAAGTACGATGAGGTTCAATGCTGCACAAATAAACACTATGGTGCAGCAAGTTATGTAAATTTTTCAACGTATGGACAGAAGGCGTGTTGTCCCTCGAGAAGCGGCGGAGCACTGTTACGCTCAGGATTGACCCCAATTCATTTAGCTGGATCAAATTCCCTCATTATTCAGGGCCGTGATTCAGTAAGATAAACCTGCCTGACAGAAGAGGCAGAAAGGGAGCCGGCAGTGATGATCCTCAGTACAAATTCATTCAGACATCTCACAAGGACCACCACCGTACCCCAGACTGGTGCCCAGCTGTGCACCTAAGTTATTTATCTTTTCATGGTTGGTTTAAGAAAGTGTATTTGTACGGTTGCCGTACGGACAACCCCCTGTGCTATTGGTACGTTTAAGAAAGCACACATCTTAGGGTTAGGTTTAGTCTTAGTCACATGACCTAAACTGACCAATGCCTGACCTATCATGTGATCTAAACTGGCCAATGAGGGGCGCTGCGTATGGATAGAAGGTCCGTATATTTATACAGCTACCAAATAACCACTGCCTTTGTTTAATAGGGATGAATAACTGTTGCTTTCTGTTTAGTTAAGACTCCCACGAAGGTAACACTTGTCGCTAGTTGTGTTGGGATTGAGGAATGTTCCCTGATTGCATTTTCTTGTGTTGATGTCTCATGGTCGAGGGTGGCACAGGCACTGTGTACATCTTATAGTGTGGCACATAGAGTAAGCTGCAGACGGCAGCTCAATGGTGTGTTCTCTGTGTTTGCACTGAGTGTAGATGTCAGAGAGGTGTATATTGAGCTTTTGCTGCCTTTTGATTGTGAGGTGTCATTGTGGGGTGTCTGGTCTTTGGGCATCTTTCTCCCTTGGCATGGTGAGGGTGCGCATTCTGGTCCATGGACTGGTGTCACGATCTGAGTTTACCTCCGTACTGTGATTACAACCCTAACCCTAACATAATCCAATAAACAAATAAAACATGCATCTGTTCACTTTGAAAAGGGTGTCAAAGAATGTAGACTGAAGTAGAAACAACCTCGCTCTCCACTGCCTTTTTTTTACATTTCCTTCATTCACATCTGAAGCCATAGTACGTAAAGCTGACATGTTAAACATGAGAGTGAAATAGAAATGTTGTTACTGTATGTGTTACCATAACAACTTCCTTTACGAAATCTGATTTTTAATCTGTGAGCCGCACACCCAAAGTCTGTTTTCTAGTCGCTTGCACTAACAAAGAAAGCCGCCATGCGTTGTCCAAAGGTCCTGATTTTTAGAGAAATGCCTACAGTGGTGGGATCAAAATGCTTATTAGAGTTAGCGGGAGGTGAAAGTAAAGTGCAGTGCAAAGCCTATATGATTCCTTTACAAATACAATAACTGTAGAGAATGAATAAATCCTGTATTTTATAAAGAAGATAGTAAAAGCAGCAGCTTATAACACTGATTCTGTCACATACCTCAACAGGAATGTGAATTTGTCATTAACAACTGATGTTTATTTAATCTTTTACAGTTTTCCAGATCTCAATGTGACGCTACTGAATGAAGAGCTCAACCACACCAATGAGTCTCCTTGTCCGGACTCAGAAGCCTTGCAGTGGCTCACTAAAGGGCAGCCAATGTTCATGATGTTCATTGCAGTGCTCGGAATTGTTCTCAACACTTTGGTCTTGATGGTGTTTTTCCTGCAGAAGAAGTCCTGCACTGTGGCTGAAATCTACCTGGGTAATCTGGCGGCTGCTGACCTTGTCCTTGTGTCCTGTTTGCCCTTCTGGGCCATCAGCTATGCCAATGATTTGAACTGGCCTTTCGGTCAGTTCATGTGCAAAGCTGTTAATGAAGGCATCATCATCAATGCATACTGTAGCATTTACTTCCTGGTTTTGGTTAGCATAGATCGCTACATAGCCCTGGTACATCCAATGTCACATGGAAGAATGCGTAAACCAAAGTATGCCTGGTGGGGATGTCTGCTAATGTGGGGCTTTGGTTTGATCTTGAGCATTCCCACGATTGTCTTTCTGGAAGTAAATTATTTCCCAAACAATATTGTTTGTATGCTTAACTATCCCAGCAAACATTTCGCTGTGGTCTCTGAGGCAATGTTGACAGTGTTTAGTTTCATCATCCCCATCTCTATCATCTCGTTCTGCACTATTAAGATTATTCGTGTTTTGAGGACCAAGACTATGTCGAGGTTCAACGCTGACAAAACAAAACATAGGGCCACCACTCTGATGCTGGTGGTCCTCTTGGCTTTTCTCATCTGTTGGATACCTAACTACTTAATCACAATGATGACCTGGCTCCTACGCGTTAAAGTTTTAGGAGGGTGCTACATCACTAATGTCTTGTTGATCTGCGGCCTGGTTTGCAGCAACCTGGCCTACTTTAACAGCGTTTTGAACCCAATCCTCTACGTCATTGTGGGAAAGAACTTCAGGAAAAAAGTTTCAGATCTTTTTAAACAACCCCTTGCATGCACAAGCTCACACTGAAAGCATGTCACCGCTGACCGAGTTAAAACAGAGTTTTTGGTCACGTTTTTTAATGTTTAATTTGTCATTGTGGGAAAGAACTTTAGGAAAAAAGGTTTCAGATGTTTTTAAACAATGGTGAGTAACAAAGACGCTTTCAGAGCGTGGACATTCAAACCTATACTCCACACAGAACACTTGTGTATAATGTACAAATACTAAAATACGTCATCTTATGCTTTGATATTACTAAAGCATTTAAATCAGAGGTCTCAATCTCGCGGCCCGGGACGTTAATTTGTGGCCCACAGGACAATGTGAAAATATAATGTTAGTTTTAAACTGTATTGTAATGACGTGACTCGAGCCGTTATCAAATGTTTATCAGCCTTTAATGGAAGTCTTTAAAACACATTTAAACAAAGACAAACATTGGCAGAGAAAGCTGTATGTAACAACGATGCTTCAAATGCCATGGGAAACCACAACACATGTTAAACATTGAATAAACTACACAATGAATATAACTCAGTAACATAGGACCCAGTCTGTTACAATATGAATGGCACTTTACTGCATTGTGCGTTGTCAATGTCACCAAGGGAAGCACACCTCCGATGGAGCCTCCCACCCAGCAAGCTCGTACCCGCCGTCCCGCTTCCGAGGCTGGGGGCTCATAGGGGACCTACCCGCCTCTGTTATAGTCAACGAAACATTGTTGTTGGCTGGAACGTGCAGCTGATTCCATGGGGTCATTATTAGAAAATACATGGCAGTAAATAACGCCTCTGTGGCTCCGATGGTTTATATCGGCTATAATCGGCTAATGTCCCACTGTCCCAACGCTCCACTGGCGATCGCCTTTTTTGCGCTCTTTATCTCGGTACTTTCTACCATTTACAAATGTCACGATGTTCATGTCATTTCGAAATACATGAACATTGAGAGCAAAAAGAAAGGCGATTGCTGCCGAGTGGTTCATTATCCGCCTTGTTGTCGCTGCAAGAAAGAGCGGAAATGACGTTCTCGGTGCGTCTGGTTGGCTAGGCACGTGACTTTAACTTTATTGCTTGAAAAAAAAAAAAACTTTATTGGGAGAGCGACAGTAATTAGCCGACATCATTAAAGCAAGGGTAGGTAATTTTCTCCAGATATACTTTTTAAGTTTTTGGTTTAAATTATCTTTATGTCCTGACAAAAATTAAGATCTTATGTGCTCTGAAAAAGGAATGAAGAAGATCTGTCATCTGTAGCAGCTGTAAATATGCAATAACTTCAACCAATGGAAAAAAAACGTTTTTTTTTTTTAACCAATCAAGTCTCCCTTTCTCCCTGCTCGTTCTCAACCCCTTGCATGCACAAGCTCACACTGAAAGCATGTCACCGCTGACAGAGTTAAAACAGAGTTTTTGGTCACGTTTTTTTAACATATAATGGTAAAGTTTCTTGTTTAATTACTGCTGAATGAGACATGAGACAACGTGGTTTCTACACGATACAAGCGATGAGCTGAGCTCCTCTTCTGCAGCAGCTGTGCACATGCATGTGAGTGAGATGGACCACAGAGGGGAGGGGCGAGGGGGGTAAAGGCGGAGCCGTCGGGGAGGCTACATTCAAAATCATAATAACTTTCGAAAATCGCCGACCCTACCTTTAAAGAACTGTCAGTAATGACGTTTATGAAGATTTTTTTTTTTTACCAACTTTTTTTTCTGGAATACCTAATGCGGTCCAGCCTCACCCAGACTCTGCCTACTGTGGCCCTCAGGTAATTTGAGTTTGAGACCCCTGATTTAAATCATGTGTCAAATTTGGTATTTGGTATATTGTAAATTGTATATAATGTTGTATAAACTTTCTTTAATGCTGAATTTATTGATACAATTGTGTGCAAATTAGAACTTTTACAAAAACCCATTTTCTGGTCACTCTGGTAGGAAAAGTCCCAAGTGAACACATTTTTGGGCAGATTTGGGCTGTTTTCGACATGATAGCACTATAAACTCACTACGGAACTATCAGTGACACATCTATGATGTCAGTGCAGCTCTGAGGGATTGAAAATCAGTGGATGTGTCACAAAGACTGTATTGGGAAGATGACAATTAGGAACAATACTCAAGTAGGATGAGTTTCAAGCATGCTCAGTTAATACTAAAAGTTTAATTTGCCACAAAAACAACCCCCACAAATTACACCATTAATACCAGCCTGAGCCTGACCGTACAATCTGATTGTTGTAACTGAATAGAAACTCATAAGAAAAGATGTTTTTTCTGTCTTTGGTCCAGATGTGATAAACCTGTACAATCTATAGCTCTGGTTTGCTGTTCTCAGCTACCAGCTGTGGCACCTGGAAAGTGGAAAATTAGCCAATAAAAGCATTAAAAATATGGGGACTCTTGTATTTTTGGTTAAAAATGATCATTATAATATGATCTTGATCAGAACATGAACAGAAAGGTTCAGTCTTTGTCCCACACCAGGCGAGAGATGACCAGAAATAATAAAAAGTGTAGAAATGAATCTATTCAGAAGCCACTAACTGTTTTATTCCACTTATTTAGAAAATGAGATTCTTTAAAATGTGTGTTGACTCTCATTCATTCCATGATTCCCTCATTGTTCTTTATCATAAAAATATAATGTCAATGTTAGATCTAAATGTGAAATGTTAAAACTGAATCTAAATGTTAAATGTTACATCTAAATGTCACGAGTGAAACTAAATGTTTAGCTAATGTGCAAATGCACCGGAAGTACCAAAATAAGTTTCTGTAAAATGTGTGTTAATGTTAACTTTCATTGTTTTTAAAGTATTCTGTGCAAAATGTTGTATCTGGACAAAGGGGGTACTTAGATTTAGAAATAGAAAGAGAAAGGGGGTACTTGAGTTTAAAACTTCTATAATCACTGTTCTACTGCTATAGTCAATCACAAAGGCTCATATCTGTATATTATATATAATATATGTATTCATTACAAATCTATTCAAGTTGAATTCAAGACAATTTTACAAGGACTTCTAGTAATTTACGTGTTTAGAAACATATTTCCCAACATATACTTATAGATTTTTTTTATTTTTATTTTTTTTCAATTAACTGACAGTTTGATCTACTGATCTTGAAGAGTGTGTGCTTCTGATGTATTGTCTCTTGAGGAAAAAACGACTTCACTAAAAAGATTTACTAATGGTGGTGGTGGGGGAGACAATAAAAACTGTACCCTCATGAGACATTTGTCTCCACATGTGCAGCTAATGTGTTCACTCACTGTGGGCTGTGGGCATGGGTACATCCTTCTATTTCCTTAGGACAAAGTGATTTTATGCCAAAAGAAAATTACAATCACACCATGAGTTTCTTGGTTTATTCTTGCCTTTCCAACAATACCACAAGTTTTTTTTTTTTTAGAATTTTCTTTTTTATCCAAAATATGTATTTATTTTCTACATTGTGAATAAAAAACCTGACAAACATATTTGTGCAGTCACTGTCTGCATGACTATCAAGAGACATACTTCTTCCATTCATGTGGCAGTGTATTGTGATGTGTGCATGTATGTGTGTGTGTGCTGCGTCATTGTGTTCTACCTGCCTTTCAACTCTTTTTAAGATAAGATAAGATCATCCTTTATTCATCTCACAATGGAGAAATGTACAGTGTTACAGCAGCAAAGCAGGATAGCAAATGAAACTCATACAGTGCAAAATTAGATTTGATAAAAATATAAACATTCAGAAAAAAAAAAAAATGCATCATGAATTAGTTGAAGAGCCAGTAACATCAACATGTAAGTCTATATACAGTGTATGAACACTGTCATGCACACAGTGCATATAAGGATGGACAAGTACACAATTGGTCCCATAAATTATTATTATTTACATGAAGAATGACAGATTGGCATTGGATAATACCCACGTGTCCTGGTGAACAATGATGACTTTTATGGATAACATTGTCATTTTGCTGAGAAAAAGATCCACGTGAATGCAAACCTGAAAAGGTGACGGTGCGTGTTGGTGAAAAAGGGAATGAGAATCAGCAGAAATGATGTGAGTGAATGTCAAAGCACCTGGTGGAAAGGTTGAGATTGATGAAGCAGAGAAGGTGATAATGAACACCTTTGATCAGGAAAAAGTGAACCACACAAGGTCATGAACAGAGTGCGAAAAAAGGAGTAAAAGAGTGCAGACAGGTTAAATGTTGGAGGATGAGGGTGACAGAGGGGGTGAAAAACAAACTAATTTCATATTGCACATGCAAATACATTCTTTTCATTGTATAAAAGTTTAATTCTCTTTAAAGCAAATCTGTAAAGTAGTGTTTACATGAATGTGGGATTTTTTTGTGGACAGAAATCCAACTCTAGGACCTAAAGAAGAAAGAAAATACATGGGGAAAAGATCCATGATCCTGTAATGTAGGGTTTGGAGAACGTTGGTTATTCTAAAAGAGAGTAGTGATGCCTTTGGTATCAAATTCATGTCTAACTTTGATAAGCACGTCTGAAACCATTATTCATTCACACCAGTCATACCGGTGGTGGTAAGCTACGTTGTAGCCATAGCTGCCCTGTGGCAGACTGACAGAACCGTGCCTGCCATTTCGCGCCTACAACCCCTCTGACCACCACCAACTTATCCACAATTCATACCCATTCATACAAGGCAATGTGGGTAAAGTGCCTTGCCCAAGGATACAACGACAATGACTTGGCTTGAGCGAGATTCCAACGCCCAACCATTCAGTTATTGGACTCTATCATTGACCAACACTTTTTAGTTCTCTTCTTTTCATAAGAAAAATGCATTTGTACGATGGAGCACTGTAGTCAGTAAAAAAAATTAAAAATCATTTTTCCGAATTAATATTTTTTTCAATCCGTTTGCCAAATTAATATTTTTTTTAGTCCGTTTTCCGAATTAATATTTTTTTAAATCCATTTTTTCGAAATAATATTTTTTTTTATTCCGTTTTCCAAAATAATATTTGTTTTTAATAAATTTTCCGATCTAATATTTTTTTTAATCCGTTTTCCAAATAATTATTTTTATTTAATCCGTTTTCCGAAATAATATTTTTTTTTAATACGTTTTCTGAATTATTATTTTTTTCCTGTGAGGATTATCTTGTAATCTTTTTTTTTTAACACAGAGACTGGTTCCGTGTCAAAGTTCATCACAATGGCATCATCCACAGTGCTGGATATTCATCCATTTGATGATTTTTACTTCTCGAGTTAGAATATAAAGATATTAAGGATTTGCAGTCAGCACAACTTTAACATTAGTGACTGACAGGTAAAGAGGATACTTTAGTTCTTGAGGACACAGTCGTCGTAAAGCATAGCTTGGAGTCCTGGTTGAATTCATTAGTAACAACTATAATACTACGGGCAACTTCACGGATTCCGGTGGATAATAATAATATTAATGATGCATATGGCTGTTATGCTCAACCTAGGAGCCACTGAACGGCACATGAACACGTCATTCTACACCAGCCTCAAGCAGCACACCAACACATCTTTTCCAAAATCAGGGCTATTTATTTAAGCCGCATGAGAAAAATAATAATTACCAAACTGGGTTACGCAGAACCCAAAAATAAAAGAACATAGGTTTTCTAGCCAACTGGGCCAAACTGAAGAAAACGTATCAGAGAACCGCGTCTGTCTCGCTGTCAAACTGTCAGCTGTCAAAGGACGGAAGGACAGAAGAACGTGCTGCGTGCTGGTTGGAGCGTGGGTAGGATAACCCGCCCTCTGAACCACCTCTGGCTCCATCAGACGTCATCTTGGATCTTTTTGAAGAGGCCCTCCACCGAAGCTCAGCCAATCCAAAGTGGTCTCTGTACTGCACATAGAGCATCACAAAAAAGCACTGTATAGTTTTCCCTAATAATCCCAGAATACACCGCTTTCACACGTCACACACTCCCACAATGCACCGCTCTCCCACGTCACAGTCACATGCATTTTTTTTTTTTTTTTTAAATCGGGGCTTTCGCCTTTAATTGGCCATGTAATGTTTTTACATTAATGGAATTTGTCCTCTGCATTTAACCCATCCCTGAGGAGCATTTTCTCACATTCGCCACCTGGGGGTGGAATTGCAACACTACCCCCACTCTGGAGGATGATTAAAACATTAACATTTCTCCAGCATCGTGGCACTGTACACAGGAAGATACAAACTAAATCAATATACACGTTACCCACACTTTCCATAGTCTTTGAGGGGTCCCTTCTAGAGCAGAAAAAAATGAAAGGGCAATGCCCATAAAGCATTAATTCAAGCATACTGCATATTCCTTCCTTTTGTAAGTATAAACAAACATCTCAACGTGACATTTGTGCATTCAACTAACGCAGTCAGAAACAGGTCCATACTTATCATCACGCGAAGACATTTTTCCACACCTTTGCGCAATACCATTCCTAGCAGTAAACATGCTATAACAGAATTACACGACCCATTAATATAAACATCACATATAACCTCACAAATGCTAAGTCACATCCATATTAATACAGTACTGGGACTTTTACATTTACACATGGCAGGAACTCTTTTCATTAACAACACTGGAACTTTTTTGTTCACAACAATTCAGGAATCTTTTTTTTTTTTCTTTTTTTTTTTATAACACTGGAACTCTTTTCCTCCGAGGTGGGCAGCGATTCATCTACACCCAACCTCAGGAAATTGTGATCAGTGACTAATCCAGTCACCAAACAGGTCAGGAGCCCTGCAGTCCTTCCGGGGTCGACGTAAAGGGGAGGAGTTGAAAAGTGGACGAGCAGCTTGTCCCCGAGCCTCATGCTGGATTTCAGCTTGATCCAGTGAAAGCTCAGCAAACTGGCCAGGGAGCGGACTACTGCTTGATGAAGTTGCAGGTGATGATGGTGCAGAGAAAAGACCTTGAAGGGCTTCCACCGTGGGATCCTCTGTCTCTGGTGCTGTGTCCCAAATGTCGAGGGGGCTGATGTCGATGTCTGAAGAACCGAGGTCTGGCAAAGGGGGTGGGGCCCCCACCGGTACCCGGGTTTCAGCCTCCTTAAAGACCCAGTCATTGTCTAGTGCATTCCTGGAGTGGTAAGCTTTGAGCTTATCATGATGAACGACTTTCATCGTCATCTTCGGACCCCTTTTAATCCGAAAGACCAAATCGTCCAGTACATCCATGACGAAGTATGGACCCTCGTAGGAAGGTAGGAACTTCCGTACTTTGTTTTTAACTCTCTTTGTGCCTTTGACCAGGAACCACACTGCATCATTAATTCGGTATTGAACTCTGCAAACATTTTTGTCATTTCGGCGTTTGGCGCGTTCAATATATTTCCCCAGCGCCTCCCGCGCCAACTGATGAGAGAGCTCCAGCCGTTCCCTAAGCAGTACAACATAGGATAGAGGTGTAGGAGTGTCGTTTCTATCAGGTGGCAACCCGGCAATAAGATCGACCAGCTCTGTAACTTCCCGCCCGAATAGCATCATGTTTGGCGTCAGTCCAGTGGAGCTGTTTTTTGTCGCGCGGTAAGCCATGAGTGCATATGGTGTCATAATGTCCCAGTGACATCGTTCCGCAGTGGTAGCTATGATTTTCTGCAAGGTGGCGTTGAAACGTTCCACTTGGCCGTCTGACTGGGGGCGAAAAGGTGTGGTCCGCGTCTTGTTAATTCCTAACAGTACACACATTCCCTGGAACACAGCTGACTCAAAGTTAGTGCCCTGATCGCTGTGTAGGCACTGTGGAGCTCCGTACCGACACACCCACTCAGCAACAATCTTTTCAGCCACTGTTGTCGCTTTTTCGTCAGGAAGAGGATAAGCCTCCACCCATTTGCTAAAATAGTCTTGTACCACTATGATGTAACGATTGCATCTTTCGGTTTCATTTAGTGGTCCCATTAAATCGACTGCAATCCGTTCAAAGGGGGCACCAACCCTCACCGTGCCCATGGCGGCTCAAAGTGTTTTCTTTGGGCGGGCTTTTTCAGCACAGCTGGTACAGGTGCGGCACCACAGGGTTACGTCCCTCATGTTGTACCAGTAGTATCGGCCTTTGAGACGTGCGAGGGTCCTTTCTCCTCCAAAGTGGCCACCAACTGGGCCATCATGTAGTTGTTCTGTCACTGAGGTGCGGTACACTTTAGGCAGCAGAATCTGGGGATAAAACACCTTCCCATCTGTGCAGTAAAACTTCCTCAGTAAAACTCCATCTTGTAGGTACAACCTCTTCCACTGTAACCAGTAAGCTTTGGTGGCAGGGCTGTAAGGTGCTACGTCAGCCCAGGTTGGTCTGCCACTTCCCTCGTCCATCCACTGCTTCACTGGTGCTATATCCGGGTCTGCTTCTTGGACCCTGATTAACTGCTCTTGAGTCCAACCACCGAACAGATCAGCTTGGGCATGTTCACTCACCCTGTAAATAACTGGACGAAACAGAGAATCGCCTTGGTCATCACTAAAAGGGTCGACTACCCCCACTGAAGAAGCATTAGACTCGACAAAATTTCCATCGGGCATCACTACCCCCACTGGAGGTTGCTCAACAGGAGTTTTTACAGCATGCTCCCCAACCGGATTTTCAGCCATGTTGCACTAAGTCCTCTTGTGCTGAAACTGGTTACTGAGGTTGGGCTGTGGCATGGTGTCCTGGAGAGCGCGTCAGCATTTTTGTGGGCCACCCTGATATGTACCTGGGGCTCACTCTTCGGATTAAACCGAGGTATCTTCTCTCCAAGGAGCATAATCTTGCGGCAACCGTAGTCCAGATGTGCACTTGTCTGCCGTAAGAAGGGGTGCCCCAGGATAATCTCTGTGCTAGCTGCTGTGTCAGCCATGATAAAGTTCACATTTGTGGTTCTGCTCCCTACTTGTACTGGTAGATGGATCTCCCCTAGCACCGCCAAACCACCAGGGCTAAGGCCATGCAGGACCTGTGCGGCAGATGGTCTGACCGGGGGTCTGAATTCTGTGGGAATGGCGTTAAAAAGATGGAGGGGGAACACATTCCTCCGAGCACCAGAGTCAAGCAGAGCACACATTTCCTGTCCAAATATCAGTATTTTGACACACATGTCTTCCTGGCTCGCCGTACAGGTGACCACTGTACCTGCGTTGGGTGCTGCGTGCTTATCGGCATTCCGGGCTGGCTGCCTTGGATGGCGGGGAAAGGGGCAGTTTCTCTGCATATGCCGTAGACCCGAGCAGTTGTGGCATTGAATATCTTCCATAGTTAATCTTACATTGGTGTCTTTCCTCTGGCGCCACGGCTGACTATATCTTGGTACCCTCTCCGGCGAGTCGATAGCCCAAACAGCTACCCCCACTGGCTCCACACCAGCTGGCGTGCTGTTATCGTTACGTACCGTGGCAGCCCTGGCTCGCTGGTGGACCAGACTGCGTTGCCCAGGCTCCATAAATTGTGTGACCATTGTTGCTGCCCTCCTGGTGATCTCATAGCTGTGTGCGATGTCGTCTGCTTTCGCCAGGGTGCGGGGCTGTTGCTCCAGCAGTTTTTGCACCACCTCAGCATCAGCAAGGGCGTTTGTGAATATATTTCAACACTGATAGCGTCCTGCTCCAGCTCTGTACGGTCCGCATATACAATGGAAACTTTCTCGTAGATGTCATCCCTTAAAAGGTGCAGTGATACAGTCTGTCCCCTTACCCTCCATCTCAGTTTGATGCTGATGGCGGCTGCATGCTCAGAGCGTGGCCCATAAGCGGTCCCTATTTCAGCTACAATCCGGCGGTAGCTCCAACGGTCAGATCTGGGGTTTTTATGGATGATAGCTCCGGCTGCACCAGTCAGGCTGAATCTCAGCTGCACCGCCATGGTTTCCTCTGACCAATGATTTGCCTTTGCACAGCTTTCAAATCGATGGATGAAGTCTTTCCAGGAACTTGTCCCATCAAAATGGCCTGGCTTTAAAATTGGGATTCTCTCCCTATAGTCATAATGATCATCGTCGCTAGTGTCTATTAATTCAACATCTGGAGCTGCGTATGATGACACGGCACGTGGTGTCGACCTGGGCCTCCTCACAGCTGGCTGGCCATATTGGTAGGAGTCAAGATGCGGGGCATAATCATCATCATAGTTTATAACTCCACAACCTTCCACGGTTTGAGACATGCAGGGTGTAAATGGTGATGGCGTGAATGAGGGAAGCAAGGCGAGGGGCGGGGCAAAGGGATTTGGTGCCATGCAGTGCGCAGGGGTGGATGTATTAGCAAGCTGGTTTGCGGCATGCAGGGCAAGCGGTTGAACAGGACGATTTGCTAACCAGTAGGGCGACGTAGCATCAGGCTGAGCTACTGCACTGTTTGGACAGTCACATATCTGCTGATAGAAATACGGCTGCTCACTCTCAGCATTATATCGTTGTTCGACGGGGGTTAGGAACGGGTTAGTCAAACTCGATGGCGGTGGCGTGGCGGGAAGAGCAGGGTTGAACACCGGCGTCCGGCCATGTATTATCGCTACAAAAATAATAATTCGGAAAACGGATTAAAAAAAAAATTATTTCGGAAACTGGATTAATCAAAAATATTAATTCGGAAAACGGATTAAAAAAATACTAATTTCGGAAAAAAGATTAAAAAAAAATATCAATTCGGAAAATGAATTTAAAAAAAATATTTATTCGGAAAACGGATTAAAAAAATATTAATTCGGAAAACGAATTTAAAAAAAAAACATAAATGCGGAAAATGGATTAAAAAAAATATGAATTTAGAAAACAGATTTTAAAAAAAATGTTACTTCGGAAAACGGATTAAAAAAAAATATTAACTCGGAAAACGGATGAAAAAAATATTAATTCGGAAAACAGATTAAAAAAAATATTAATTCGGAAAACAGATTTTTTTTTTTTTTTTACTGACTGCAATGCTCCATCGTACAGTTTCGTATTATAAGGGGAAAAAAGAAAGAAAATGCAGCAATAGAAATGAAAATGAAGGTTATTGATAGATAGCTTTAATACTACTGAAATTCTCCAGTAAAATAACTGTTTTGAGTTATATTTCAATGACCAACAATGGTAAAGAAGTTGTAAAACAGACGAATGTAACTTGGAAGTTGACGCCCCCTGGTGGCTGCTGGGGCTAAATGTTGTCTACTTTTAGTTGTAACAGAGAAAACTCTCTTTTAAAAATAAATAATGAAAATAAAAGGGTTTTTTGCAGAGACACCAAAGCTCAGGGTGAAGCTGAAATAATGAAAATCTGAGCAAATCGTTACTCGTTATAAACTCAAACACTGAATCACATCACTGCCCTGTTTGTTTTAAACCAAAGCAATGTTTATACGAGTGCGTGTGTTATTCTCACTCTGGTGGAAAGGAGATAAACTTATTAACACTAAAAGCACAGCATTTTGCAACTTGAACATCTGGATTTTCAAGTGTTTTTTGGTGGATTTGAACAAAAGGCCCCGCCTTCACAAGCATTGATAGCATTCAGTACATTGGCCCTTTATGAGTTAGACATGATGCAATAGATGATGTAGGTTAACTGTAACTGTACATATTCACCAAAGATTGTTTGTATTAACTGTGATGGACTGGTGCCCTGTCCAGGGTGTTTCCCTGTCTATAGTTTAGAGCTGGAGATAGACACCTGATGATCCCAGTGAAGTGAGGAAAAAGATGAATGAATTAATGAATAGTTCAGTCAGTCAAAGTAAATGTGCATTAGGATTCATTTAGCGGCTTTGAGCGCTTTACATGGAGATGCATGTAATCGTATATTTGGAAGCAGGGGTCTGTTCTGGGACCTCCTTGTCCTTTCCACAAGCTTACGTGGAAAGCTGGAGGTAGGGAGAGCACTCCTCCCTGACCTTCCCTGAGCCCTGGCTAAAGGCTAAAGCAAGGAGAGCGGTTAGCTGAAACCCCTGGAACAGATCAGAGCATATATTAATGACAAAAAATGACACCCAATTAGTTAGATACATGCTGACCTAGAGGAGTTAGGGTGGAGGTTTGTTGCGAGATGGTTGCTGAGGAGGAAAAAGGCAGCTGTCGCAGTTTAAGTTGTGCTATTTGTATGTTTTGACCAATCGGGATCCAATCTTGGCCGCTGGTTGATTGGAAATATAAAGTGGAGATCTTGCTGGGACTGGATCTGTTTCAGAATCAGAATCAGAATTCCTTTATGAATCCCAGGGGGAAATTACTTATGTTACAGCCACAGAAAAAAAAAATCACAAATAAAAGAATGAAAACGTTAGCAAAGACAAAAGAAAGAATAAATGTTCAATAAGTGTATAATTAAGTAAAAGACTGTTAAAAATAGGGATCAGATACACACACATTACAGTAGTAGAAAATAAAGTAGGATAGATAATACCACTAATAATAATAATAATACAAATATACAAATTAAATACAAATATGATACAGATATTTACAAAAATATTACAAATATCCATCCATCCATCCATTTTCAGACCCACTTATTCCTGTTTATCAGGGTCGCTGGGGTCTGCCGGTGCCAATCTCCAGCTCTCATTGGGCGCTGGGCGGGGGTACACCCTGGACAGGGCGCCAGTCCATCACAGGGCGACACAGACAGACAACCACTCACTCTCTCATTCACTCCTATGGGCAATTTAGAGATTCCAATCAACCTGACAGTCATGTTTTTGTTTTACAGGTGTTAGGAAACTTTCTAAAGGAGTTAGAGAAAGGAAATCATGTTGTTTTGAAAATCAGGTGCACTTCCACTAGGTGACGTAACAATCCGACAGCGGTGAAGGTGAGTGACATATGCCGTAGTGAAAAAACTACAAATTTCCCAAAAATTGACGACTAAAAGCGCTTCTATAACACTTTCCCCTGTGCCTCTAACCACTAATATAATCTCAAATATCACAAGGTTTGAATCTAAATCAAAGGAAAAGAAGCTACCAGGCTACAAGGAACAAAAGTAAAACTAAAAGAACTTAACATTGAGAATGATTGCTCACACTCACCTTCCACTCAGAAATTAAAATTAATCCAAAATAAGTACGATTTTATTAAATTGTTCCATTTATGCAAGATATAAGCCAACATAAGGCATACACATGTACAATGGCACAAATCATTATTATTATTATTATTATTATTATTATTATTATTAAAGCATTCCTCGGTGAATTAAATATGTTGAATAAAACATAATGTGGCTAAAAACTTTTCCTTGAGTGCTCCGTTTTGTTGTGAGTTTCTGTGAACGTTTGGATAAGCCAGTCCCTTTAAAGGGGACATATCATGCTAAATCCCCTTTTTTTTAGCCCTTAAATGCATTTTGATGTATATTTAGATTGTTTAGAAGTACAGAAAAGTTCAAATTAGTCTCTTCAGGTGCTCCGTTGATATCTTTATATTCTGTTTTGGTCATATTTTTCAATCTGTTTCGATTTTTCGATTCTCTATTACGTTTTTTGAACAATAACGTCACAGTATTTGCAGCGGAACTGCCAAATTAGGACATCGACTCCAGGTCCAACACTTCGAGCAATCCGCCATTTTTATTTCTCGCTTTTATTTTGTAGTCCAAGCTCAAGGATGCCGAAGTTACGAGAGTTTAAGTCAAAATGTTCGGTTGTTGGATGTAGTAACCCACACGCTTCAGTACACCGTCTCCCAGCATCAGAACCTTTTCGAAGTGCCTGGTTGAGTTTTATTTTTCACGGAAATGTACCCACATCTGTGGGTAAGGTCATTTTTGTGTGCGCGAAGCACTTCAAGGATGACTGCTTCAGCAACCTCCGCCAGTATAAAGAAGGATTTGCCGAAAGACTTTGTCTGATTGAGGGTTCAATTCCTTCTATCTTTGGAGACGACGAACAGAGCACTTTGGTAAGCTGTAAATAACACTAAAAAGTGTGATAATAAGTCCCTGTCATTGTTTTGTTAGCATTAGCAGTTGCACCGTCTTCATATGTTAGCGCTGTGTGCTCGTTTTAGATCCTTGATGATATGGCCTACGTGATTTAATTTAAGTCTAAAGTTTTCATTAGTCATTTCATTTTGCCGTTTTTTGTCTCCGAAAAAACTGTATTAAAATGCATTTCGTGACGTTATCTTTACGCTAGCGTTAGCTCGGCGCTTGTGTTTGCTCTCTTGTTAACATCCATATGAAGACGTTGTTCTGCAGGTTCATCATCATTTTCATCTCACTCCGCCGGGTCCGACTCTGACTCGAACATGTACGGCTGGATGGACAAGTCTTCCGTTTTTGACATTTTGTAAATAACGTGTGAATAAAAAGTTTCTGCGCCGCTACATAATCGCATCTCTTCTATCAAACTACAAAAATGGCCGAACAGGGCGGATTTGAACCGAGTCTCACCTCTGCAACCTGGAGAGGGGGCGGGGTATGAAGTGTCTCATTCGCATTTAAAGAGACAGCACCAAAACGAGTTTCTCTTAGAAGCACATCAGAAAAGGGGTAGAAAAGGGGCCTGTGGAGCTATAATAATGAGAAATTCAGACCCAAGCATTACAGTTCCGCTTTATATAGACCACAACTATGATTTATATGTAAAAAGGAAGGATTTAAAAGCATGACGTGTCTCTTTTAAATGTTGTCATCACAAAGAATTGTGGGGCAGCTTTAATTGGTCTCCTTTGGTAAAGGAAGCATCAGTGTTTCCGAGACTAAAGGAGGTTATAAAGGAAGTATTGATCCTCCTTTCCTTAGCTTTTAGAAAATTGGAAAGCTCCTTATCATGGTCACCACTTTAACACTTCCGGGGGTTAAGGAAAAGTGGATAGGAAAGGAGATAGGAAGGATTTTTCAGATGCAGCCAATGTGTTTGGTTGTGAGTGATTGGCTCCCTCATGTTTTGCACCCAGGTGTCGCGCGTTCCCAATCAAGCCTCCCTCACTATTTAGCTGACTGCTAAATGCACAGAATGATATTTGGTTTATTCTGTCACGCTGGGTGGTTGTGATGGTGGAGGACCCAAGCACAGAAAGAGATGGAGACAGCAAGCAGGCATAATGTTCATAGAACCAGTCCATATTTATTTTTCAAACAAATCCAAAAGAGGCACAAGGAAACCTGGGAGCAGGGGATAAAAACACTGCAGCACCTGAAGACATCCAATAAGCCATCATTCTGTGTCTCTGCAAACTCTGCAAGTGTATCTAACTGCAGACACAGGGTACAGCTCAAGCACAACCTCTACAAACCAGTCCCCACTATAAACCACACAAGCAATTTTTCAATGCACTGAGCCGTTAAAAAAAACGCAAGCAATTTTTCAATTTAACCTCAAATTTAGCAAGGAAGTGGAGGGTTTTAGGGTGAGTAAAAAGTAAAAAAAAAGTGGGTAAGTATTGCAAAGTTCCCCAAATTTGCCAGAAAAGTGGAGGCGGTAGCGGTTAGGGTTAGTAGCAGTGGTTTGTAGCAGCTGTGGCTGCAGCTAGACCTTTCTCAAATAGTGAGGAACGCTTGATTGTAACGAGCCACACCTGAGTGCAAAATATGAGGCCGCTAATAACTCAACCCAAACACACTGACGTCACTGGGAGGTGGAGACATGAACAGGAACACCCTGACAAATACGTACCAGTATTTACTTTTTCAAATTTCTTTTGATTCTATAAATAATCTGAATATATTTTTTGACATTTATTGCTTTATGGGTTACATGACTGCAGTCGGTTACAGCTACTTGACACCAGACACCATGTGCTGGTGAGTCAGTATACACATTACAAACAGAACAGTAACCACAGCACAAGCTTTCAGTCTTTACCATCTACACAAACAATGAGGACAAGCAACACAGCTTCAAATCACATCAAGGAGTCCTGTTCTAATAAACAGCAGCTGGGATTTCTACTGTGTTCATCACTACTTGGTTACTATTTTTATATTAGAAGAAAAGTAGAAAACAACTTTAAAAATAAAGCTGTTTTTCTTTGAAACATGGCCTTGGGTGTGTGCTTGGAAGCTCCTGTAATTATTTCTGGCACTAAACAACAATCCGGAAAGAAGTGTTTGTAGATGCCGCAATTATATTTTACAGATACTGTAAAGAGTTTTTTTTTTTTTTTTTTTTTAACGGCCAAGAGGTTGTTACTTTTTGTCTCCTCTATTTTATAACACACAGGTCACGCCACAAGCCAAATGTTTGAAAGAAAAGCCAATAGCGTCCAAACATTTGTCAAAATAACAAAGTTCTCCTAACAATGCAATTCCTGTAAAACATCATGAAACTTATAGATTTGGGGAACTAATTATTGCATAACCATTGAACCACTTTCCTCATTTTCCTTGGTGAAATACACTTTGTTAATCTATCCTGGCAAAGCAGAGAGACTTAATTTTAGAGTGCAAAACAATTTCAAAACACATCTTTGTGTATGTAAAACACCGTCTACCTTCTTCAGTGCATGGATGTGCACTATATTGCCAAAACATATATTTGGATACTCTCTAGATAATTAAATCCAGGTCTTTCAATCTGGTTAGGTGTGGAGTCTAGGCAAACAATCACCCTGAAATGCAAACTGCTGTTCCAGTTGCTTGTGAGTCCATTCATGAAATGTAATTTCCTTCAATAAAGAGTGGTGGTAATGCATCTAAATGTAACCTTGTTATCATCATTCAATCAAGATATAATGTACTAAATTTATGATGATGATGAGAGAATTTCATACTCTCAACTTTGTTTAACAGTGTTGGGTTGTGTAACAAGTTCTAGGTTTGGGCGATTGGGCGATAGCCACACTCGGGGACTGAGGAGACGGTTTAGAGGGTTTTATTTTGTTCACCCACATTCAGCGCAATTTAACTTTCAGACGCTCTCTCTCTGGTACGCTCCTTTCGTACGCTCCTCTCTTGCGTTTCTCCCTGGTCCCCTGCTGCTCACTGCTTTTAAATACAGGTAAAATGATTAAAATGCCCCGCCACACCTGTGTTCAACCATTCACAAGAGCCATTCCCACGCACGACTTCTCCTGCCCCTCCCACTCCGCCACCACACACCCCACAGGTTGGTACCTCCTTTTACTATGTTGGATATAGAACCCCTAATGCCAATTACGTAGATTAACTCAGTGGTTCTCAAACTGTGGTGTTCCAGGATCCCCAGCGGTCCTCGTGCCCTGTCTTAAGGTTGGGATACACTGTGTGATTTTTTTCAATCGTTGTACTCATGTGCAGAGCCCTAATGTGCGCAGCTCACGATGCATGATCTCACTGCTCACACTATACGTTCATACACAACACGTTGGGGTCTTGTTTCCGGAAGTGCAACGTACAAATTAGAAGAAGAAGAAGAACACTGAAGTGTAGCCATTAAAACAGACAAAGAAGAAAAACCTGGAAGTGGAGAGACACTCGCAAATCTCAGCAAAAAGAACTTTAAAAAAAAAAAGACGGCAATGTGATGGACCAGGAGCTGGCTGGACAGACGTGGGCAGTACAGTCCGTCAATTTTACAGCGGTCCTACGGTGTTCGTGCATCCGCAGTGTGAGCGGTTAAGGTAAGCTGGTTCGTGGCACTGCTTCAACTGTGAGATACCCTCACGAGGAGCGACTGGATTTCAAACATGATTGAATTCTTTACAACCATACTCATTGCTGATCAGGAGCTGGTCATGAGGTGTTCATCGCTTCCTGTGACCCCATGTATACTACACGATGCACAACTCACGATTTAGCTGAGACTAGTACGATCCCAAAAATAGACGCACGAGTCGAAAATCGGCTCTAAAAAGGCTTAAAATCGCACAGTGTATGCCCGCCTTTAGGGTTCATTACAGAAGTACATGACTACATATAAGGACCAATGCACCAATAAAACAAATGTTAAATGTACAGTATACTGTATGCAATAAATGTGCACATGTTTTTATTGGTAATACATTAAACACATTTTATGTTAAATACAAGAGTAGGCCTAAGGTTGTGTACTCTTTAGGTTCCTTTCTACTAAAAAGAGCCTACATATCTAAGTTGAAGCATAGAAAAAAAAGATCTTTCCTATGGCATTTATTAGGGGTACAATTGGCAATAAAAAAATCTCTGTTTTTGACCAGAGGATTATGAGGGGGTCCTCAAAAAATGTTTTCTCCTATTAGAAGTCCCTGGAACCAAAATAAGGTTTAAGAACAAGTGATGGACAGCTCTACAAGATGTCCCAGAGACTACAGGACACACAGAGAAACCTGCATGAGCCCATGGGACCGAGAGCCTAGCGGCTAGCCCAACGTACGCCCACTAACTCAACCACCCACCTGATCTGATTTTTGCTAATGGCATGTCTGTCTAAGCCAAAAATGCATTTAGAACCAACAATGCAGAAAATGGAATGACTCCATCCTTAAACCACATCTCAGACTTTAGTTGATATTTCCGTTTTTCTTTCAGACAACTTATGGAAGCTGTTTCAATGAGGTTAGGGTTTCAAAGTGCAGCTGAGTAGAGAGGGAAGTAAACACGAAGTCATTTTCAAACACTGTTATGGCTTGAAAGGCTAAATACTAATCTGGTATATCAGAGTACAATGATTAGTTTGCATTAGATGCATGATCAAGATGAAGGAAATTGCCACAAGCTTCTAAGTAGATCTATAATCACTCTTTATTATGTTGGCAGTTGCTCCAACACAGCATGTATAATTGGTGTATTGGATTCATATGAAAAGAATAGAGCATTTACTATTTTAACTATAGCTTTTCTAGCTCTATATTTACTAGCTTTTCCACATCCTTCTTTCTAGCTGTCTTGACACACAGCCGTACGTCTTTAATGACTTCTGCACTAACCGTTGAATTACTGCAGGTTAATGGTACAACCGGGAGATGGAATCGTCACAATTCTGAATAAGACGATAAAAAAAAAAAACCTTTCAACAAAATGTCTCTGAAACAGAAATATATGACACCTTATTTAATTCTGGGTATTGTTGTTGAACAAAGGTAAAGGTTCTATATCAAAAGCATTTCACCTTTCATCAAGAAGGAATTAAATTACTTTTTGGGAGTCCAGGGTTTGCAATAATGAGCCATTAATGTTGGTGTAATATCCTTTGAGCAAAGTTGTTGCATAACATTTGCTTCTTTGTTTAGTCAACCAGTTTCCTTTTCCTTTTTAGCTGGCATTCATGGAAAATCCATGGACAGAAAATACAATACCCTGTTAAGTTAACAGAGCAATCAATCTAATTTGTAAGGAATAAATAAAGCTCCCATAAGTACGAGTTACATTCTAATCTTTTTAAGAAATAGAGGAAGAGGAACAGAAAAATGGGAAATGCCTTATTTGTTACAACAAGACAAAGTCTTGTGTTTTGAAAAACATGTTTTTAAGGTTGTTTGGGATTTTATAAATGACAGACCTGCGTTCAGTCCTGGGTGTACCCTTGGGATTAATAAACAAATGGTTTGATCACTAATGAGAAAAAACACATGAGAAAGAGAACTTTATATACGGGAAAGTGCTAACTGCTTCTTTTTATATGAATCCGATACAGGGACGGAGGGTTTTGTGATCATATCATACGTAGGAAAACGAGCCTTGTGACAGTTCCATAGCCAGCGAGAAAGCTCATTGAAAATGTTTGATTGATAGCTTTAGAAGTTTCGAGGCATAATATCCCCAAGCCCCCAAAACAAGAATTATTCATATTCTCGAAGCTACGCAGAAGTTATTTGTGTTGTTGGGTTAAAATGCCAGTGTCCTAGTTTGCAATAAAATACTTAATTGAAACAAGAGTTTGGTTACCTTGAAAATCATACTTTTAGTCATGAAAAACAGATCAACTCTATACATCTACGTCTAAAGTTCCTTTTCCCATAAAGTATCGCCTCAAAATAGTTTTTACGTTCATTGCAGAAGTATAAACAGAGGAATTACAAAAAGAACTCGCTGTATTTTGACAGAGGGAGGAAAAGCCCAAGGAAACAATATAAAAGCTCTCCATAGATTTTCCTTAATCCACACCTCAAAAACCAGGTTTGTAACTCAGGAAAAAAAAGCATGTTTATGTGAGGTTTGAAAAAAATAAATAAATGTGTAAATTGCTGTTTAATATCAACAATTCTTTGCTAACTGTTTTACAAACCCTTTGAATGATTAATTTGAAATCAACATATGAGGCATTACAAATCAAATCAAATTCAAGATCATTGAAAATTTGGAAAAATTAAAGCATTCCAAATATAGAAAGATAAGATAATGTAAGGACAATACTATATTATAATGGTTATTTATTTGATGATACATAAACTAATATTATACAACATGAAAAATCACAGGTTATTAGAACACAGCAGAGCCAGGATTTTCAGGAGGAGGAGTTTCCACCTTATGAGTCAGAAGGTGAGAAAAATTCAACTTGCCTGTTTGAAGCTGACGTTTTACAAAATGTGGAATTGCAAAGGAAGGAGGAATCATAATGTTTAAAACTTTGGCCCTCTGAATGATTCTAAAGGAATGTATATCACTGTAGCAAAACTATAATAATTTTTTTTTTTTCATAATTCTGTCCCTTTAAAGACTATAAGTTTTTGTGTAGTTTCATTAAATAAACACCCGATGAAGCTGCCCTCCCTGGATGACAAAGCCAGATTTCGCTGCTGAAAACCAAGACAAAAACATGAGACCCATCACACCCACATCAGCCCATCATCAGAGACTGACTTCCATCTGGTTTCTGATAAGTAAAGTTCCACACCACCAGACTCAATTAGTTCTTCCCTTGGGAAAAAAACTTTTCAAGTCATCTAGAAAAAAACTAGCCTTCCCTTTTGTGCTGACATCAGCATAAATTATGGCTTACTTTAAGAGGAAGTCAAAGGCAGACAGACCAGTACGGTACTGTTAACAGTGTGAAAGAGTATCTGGACACACTCAGAGGAAATGACTCTTCAACCTACAAGGTATGACTAATTGTAATGTATTTTGATTTTGTAAAATGTATTTTATACAACCTTAACACAAAAATGGGAAAAATGTTTTGTATTCTGAGGAAAACATAGTGAAAGAAAACAAAATAAACTTAGCTTTCCTTTGTTTTAATTATGAATTGCATTTTCCTTTTTTTATATTTGTTTTTAATTTGTTAAGTTATTTACAATTTCAGAAGATGCTTTTAAAAATAAGAACTGAACAAACTATTTTGGTAGTTTAGTGTGATTTAATTTCTTCTTGTAATTGCATTATTTACAAAGCTGAGACTTCTCTGTTTAAAGAAAACAGATTTTTTTCTACTTTAAAACAATTAATGCCACGTCAAAGAGTTACGCTGCAACAAGCTGGTTTACAACAGGGTCTGTTTCCATGCTGCTTTTGATGCTTAGAGTAATAGTTCTGTTTGTATAATTTTAAATGCCATTTGTGGAGAGTTGTGTAGAGAAACTTAAAATAAATGTGATAGTTATTGTATAAACATATTTAATAAATGCTTTAAAACATTGTGTAGACTACAACACACTGTATCATAAAATAATTTTTAAAATTATATTGTTATTGATAAGATATATTGTACTGTTAAATTTTTGTAAATTATCAAATTACAAGGATATTGCAATTAAGTTTCTGAGGTCAAATATGTATCAAATATGATTGACTGGTAAGTACGATGAGGTTCAATGCCGCACAAATAAACACTATGGTGCAGCAAGTTATGTAAATTTTTCAACGTATGGACAGAAGGCGTGTTGTCCCTCGAGAAGCGGCGGAGCACTGTTACGCTCAGGATTGACCCCAATTCATTTAGCTGGATCAAATTCCCTCATTATTCAGGGCCGTGATTCAGTAAGATAAACCTGCCTGACAGAAGAGGCAGAAAGGGAGCCGGCAGTGATGATCCTCAGTACAAGTTCATTCAGACATCTCACAAGGACCACCACCGTACCCCAGACTGGTGCCCAGCTGTGCACCTAAGTTATTTATCTTTTCATGGTTTGTTTAAGAAAGTGTATTTGTACGGTTGCCGTACGGACAACCCCCTGTGCTATTGGTACGTTTAAGAAAGCACACATCTTAGGGTTAGGTTTAGGGTTAGGGTTAGTCTTAGTCACATAACCTAAACTGACCAATGCCTAACCTATCACGTGATCTAAACTGGCCAATGAGGGGCGCTGCGTATGGATAGAAGGTCCGTATATTTATACAGCTACCAAATAGCCACTGCCTTTGTTTAATAGGGATGAATAACTGTTGCTTTCTGTTTAGTTAAGACTCCCACGAAGGTAACACTTGTCGCTAGTTGTGTTGGGATTGAGGAATGTTCCCTGATTGCATTTTCTTGTGTTGATGTCTCATGGTCGAGGGTGGCACAGGCACTGTGTACATCTTATAGTGTGGCACATAGAGTAAGCTGCAGACGGCAGCTCAATGGTGTGTTCTCTGAGTTTGCACTGAGTGTAGATGTCAGAGAGGTGTATATTGAGCTTTTGCTGCCTTTTGATTGTGAGGTGTCATTGTGGGGTGTCTGGTCTTTGGGCATCTTTCTCCCTTGGCATGGTGAGGGTGCGCATTCTGGTCCATGGACTGGTGTCACGATCTGAGTTTACCTCCGTACTGTGATTATAACCCTAACCCTAACATAATCCAATAAACAAATAAAACATGCATCTGTTCACTTTGAAAAGGGCGTCAAAGAATGTAGACTGAAGTAGAAACAACCTCGCTCTCCACTGCCTTTTTTTTAACATTTACTTCATTCACATCTGAAGCCATAGTACATAAAGCTGACATGTTAAACATGAGAGTGCGAAATAGAAATGTTGTTACTGTATGTGTAAACCATAACAAATTCCTTTAAGAAATATGATTTTGAATCTGTGAGTCACACACCCAAAGTCTGTTTTCTAGTCGCTTGCACTAACAGAGAAAGCTGCTTTGCGTTGTCCAAAGGTCCTGATTTTTAGAGAAATGCCTACAGTGGTGGGATCAAAATTCTTATTAGAGTTAGCGTGAGGTGAAAGTAAAGTGCAGTGCAAAGCCTATATGATTCCTTTACAAATACAATAACTGTAGAGAATGAATGAATCCTGTATTTTATAAAGAAGATAGTAAAAGCAGCAGCTTATAACACTGATTCTGTCACATACCTCAACAGGAATGTGAATTTGTCATTAACAACTGATGTTTATTTAATCTTTTACAGTTTTCCAGATCTCAATGTGACGCTACTGTATGAAGAGCTCAACCACACCAATGAGTCTCATTGTCCGCACTCAGAAGCCTGGGAGTGGCTCAATACAGGGCAGCCAGTGTACATGATGTTCATTGCAGTGCTCGGAATTGTTTTCAACACTTTTGTCTTGACAGTGTTTTTCCTGCAGAAGAAGTCCTGCACTGTGGCTGAAATCTACCTGGGTAATCTGGCGGCTGCTGACCTTGTCCTTGTGTCCTGTTTGCCCTTCTGGGCCATCAGCTATGCCAATGATTTTAACTGGCCTTTCGGTCAGTTCATGTGCAAAGCTGTTAATGTAGGCATTAAGATCAATATATACTCTAGCATTTACTTCCTGGTTTTGGTTAGCATAGATCGCTACATAGCCCTGGTACATCCAATGTCACATGGAAGAATGCGTAAACCAAAGTATGCCTGGCTGGGGTGTCTGCTAATGTGGGGCTTTGGTTTGATCATGAGCATTCCCGAATTTGTCTTCCGGGAAGTAAACTATTTCCCAAAGTATAACAATAGTGGTTGTTTTCTGTACTATCCCAGCAAACATTTTGCTGTGGGCTTTGAAGCAATGTTGACAGTGTTAAATTTCATCATCCCCATCTCTATCATCTTGTTCTGCACTGTTAAGATTATTCGGGTTTTGAGGACCAAGATTATGTCGAGGCTCAACGCTGACAAAACAAAACATAAGGCCACCACTCTGATGCTGGTGGTCCTCCTGGCCTTTCTCATCTGTTGGATACCTTTCCACTTGGTCACGATTATGATCTGGCTCCTACGCATTGAAGTTTTAGGAGGGTGCTACATTACTAATGTCGTGAACATCTGCAAACTGGTTTCCAACTACCCGGCCTTCTTTAACAGCGTTTTGAACCCAATCCTCTACGTCATTGTGGGAAAGAACTTCAGGAAAAAAGTTTCAGATCTTTTTAAACAATGCGGAGTAACAAAGACGCCGCTTTCAGAGCGTGAACATTCAAACCTGTCCTCAACACAGAACACTTTTTAAACAACCCCTTGAATTCACAAGCTCACACTGAAAGCATGTCACCGCTGACAGTTAAAACAGAGTTTTTGGTCACGTTTTTTTTAACATATATAAAGGTAAAGTTTCTTGTTTAATTACTGCTGAATAAGACATGAGACAACGTAGTTTCTACACAATACAAGCGATGAGCTGAGCTCCTCTTCTGCAGCAGCTGTGCGCATGCATGTGAGTGAGACGGAGCACAGAGGGGAGGGGCGAGAGGGGTAAAGGCAGAGCCGTTGGGGAGGCTGCATTCAAAATCATGCTAACTTTCAAAAATCACCTACCCTACCTTTAAAGAACTGTCAGTAATGACGTTTATGAAGATTTTTTTTTTTTAACCAACGTTTTTTTGTGGAATGCCTAATGCGGCCCAGCCTCACCCAGACTCTGCCTACTGTGGCCCCCAGATAATATGAGTTCCAGACCCCTGATTTAAATCATGTGTCAAATTGGGTATTTGGTATAATGTAAATTGTATATAATGTTGTATAAACTTTCTTTAATGCTGAATTTATTGATACAATTGTGTGCAAATTAGAACTTTTACAAAAAACCATTTTCTGGTCACTCTGGTAGGAAAAGTCCCAAGTGAACACATTTTTGGGCAGATTTGGGCTGTTTTTGACATAATCAGTGGATTTGTCACAATGACTGTATTGGGAAGATGACAATTAGGAACAATACTCAAGTAGGATGAGTTTCAAGCATGCTCAGTTAATACTAAAAGTTTAATTTGCCACAAAAACAACCCCCACAAATTACACCATTAATACCAGCCTGAGCCTGACCGTACAATCTGATTGTTGTAACTGAATAGAAACTCATAAGAAAAGATGTTTTTTCTGTCTTTGGTCCAGATGTGATAAACCTGTACAATCTATAGCTCTGGTTTGCTGTTCTCAGCTACCAGCTGTGGCACCTGGTGTGGCAGTTTTTCTCAAATGGGGGTATGTGTACCCCTAGGGGTACGCAATAGTACTACAGGAGGTACTTGAGAGAAAGTTGAAAATTAGCCAATAAAAGCATTAAAAATATGGGGACTCTTGTATTTTTGGTTAAAAATTATCATTATAATATGATCTTGATCAGAACATGAACAGAAAGGTTCAGTCTTTGTCCCACACCAGGCGAGAGATGACCAGAAATAATAAAAAGTGTAGAAATAAATCTATTCAGAAGCCACTAACTGTTTTATTCCACTTATTTAGAAAATGAGATTCTTTAAAATGTGTGTTGACTCTCATTCATTCCATGATTCCCTCATTGTTCTTTATCATAAAAATATAATGTCAATGTTAGATCTAAATGTGAAATGTTAAAACTGAATCTAAATGTTAAATGTTACATCTAAATGTCACGAGTGAAACTAAATGTTTAGCTAATGTGCAAATGCACCGGAAGTACCAAAATAAGTTTCTGTAAAATGTGTGTTAATGTTAACTCTCGTTGTTTTTAAAGTATTCTGTGCAAAATGTTGTATCTGGACAAAGGGGGTACTTAGATTTAGAAACAGAAAGAGAAAGGGGGTACTTGAGTTTAAAACTTCTATAATCACTGTTCTACTGCTATAGTCAATCAAAAAGGCTCATATCTGTATATTATATATAATATATGTATTCATTACAAATATATTCAGGTTGAATTCAAGACAATTTTACAAGGACTTCTAAGAATGTATGTGTTTAGAAACATATTTCCCAAGATATATATACTTATAGATTTTTTTTATTTTTATTTTTTTTTCAATTAACTGCCAGTTTGATCTACTGATCTTGAAGAGTGTGTGCTTCTGATGTATTGTCTCTTGAGGAAAAAACTACTTTACTAAAAAGATTTACTAATGGTGGTGGTGGGGGAGACAATAAAAACTGTACCCTCATGAGACATTTGTCTCCACATGTGGAGCTAATGTGTTCACTCACTGTGGGCTGTGGGCATGGGTACATCCTTCTTTTTCCTTAGGACAAAGTGATTTTATGCCAAAAGAAATTTACAATCACACCATGAGTTTCTTGGTTTATTCTTGCCTTTCCAACAATACCACAAGTTTTTTTTTAGAATTTTCTTTTTTATCCAAAATATGTATTTATTTTCCACATTGTGAATAAAAAACCTGATAAACATATTATGTCTGTGCAGTCACTGTCTGCATGACTATCAAGAGACATACTTCTTCCATTCATGTGACAGTGTATTGTGATGTGTGCATGTATGTGTGTGTGTGCTGCGTCATTGTGTTCTACCTGCCTTTCAACTCTTTTTAAGATAAGATAAGATCATCCTTTATTCATCTCACAATGGAGAAATGTACAGTGTTACAGCAGCAAAGCAGGATAGCAAATGAAACTCACGCAGTGCAAAATTAGATTTGATAAAAATATAAACATTCAGAAAAAAAAAAAATGCATCATGAATTAGTTGAAGAGCCAGTAACATCAACATGTAAGTCTATATACAGTGTATGAACACTGTCATGCACACAGTGCATATAAGGATGGACAAGTACACAATTGGTCCCATAAATTATTATTATTTACATGAAGAATGACAGATTGGCATTGGATAATAGCCACGTGTCCTGGTGAACAATGATGACTTTTATGGATAACATTGTCATTTTGCTGAGAAAAAGATCCACGTGAATGCAAACCTGAAAAGGTGACGGTGCGTGTTGGTGAAAAAGGGAATGAGAATCAGCAGAAATGATGTGAGTGAATGTCAAAGCACCTGGTGGAAAGGTTGAGATTGATGAAGCAGAGAAGGTGATAATGAACACCTTTGATCAGGAAAAAGTGAACCACACAAGGTCATGAACAGAGTGCGAAAAAAGGAGTAAAAGAGTGCAGACAGGTTAAATGTTGGAGGATGAGGGTGACAGAGGGGGTGAAAAACAAAATAATTTCAGATTGCACGTGCAAATACATTGTTTTCATTGTATAAAAGTTTAATTCTCTTTAAAGCAAATCTGTAAAGTAGTATTTACATGAATGTGGGATTTTTTTGTGGACAGAAATCCAACTCTAGGACCTAAAGAAGAAAGAAAATACATGGGGAAAAGATCCATGATCCTGTAATGTAGGGTTTGGAGAACGTTGGTTATTCTAAAAGAGAGTAGTGATGCCTTTGGTATCAAATTCATGTCTAACTTTGATAAGCACGTCTGAAACCATTATTCATTCACACCAGTCATACCGGTGGTGGTAAGCTACGTTGTAGCCATAGCTGCCCTGTGGCAGACTGACAGAACCGTGCCTGCCATTTCGCGCCTACAACCCCTCTGACCACCACCAACTTATCCACAATTCATACCCATTCATACAAGGCAATGTGGGTAAAGTGCCTTGCCCAAGGATACAACGACAATGACTTGGCTTGAGCGAGATTCGAACGCCCAACCATTCAGTTATTGGACTCTATCATTGACCAACACTTTTTAGTTCTCTTCTTTTTATAAGAAAAATGCATTTGTACGATGGAGCACTGTAGTCAGTAAAAAAAATTAAAAATCAGTTTTCCGAATTAATATTTTTTTCAATCCGTTTGCCAAATTAATATTTTTTTTAGTCCGTTTTCCGAATTAATATTTTTTTTAAATCCATTTTTTCGAAATAATATTTTTTTTTATTCCGTTTCCAAAATAATATTTGTTTTTAATCCATTTTCCGATCTAATATTTTTTTTAATCCGTTTTCCAAATTATTTTTTTTATTTAATCTGTTTTCCGAAGTAATATTTTTTTTTTAATCCGTTTTCTGAATTATTATTTTTTTCCTGTGAGGATTATCTCGTAATCTTTTTTTTTTAACACAGAGACTGGTTCCGTGTCAGAGTTCATCACAATGGTGTCATCCACAGTGCTGGATATTCATCCATTTGATGATTTTTACTTCTCGAGTTAGAATATAAAGATATTAAGGATTTGCAGTCAGCACAACTTTAACATTAGTGACTGACAGGTAAAGAGGATACTTTAGTTCTTGAGGACACAGTCGTCGTAAAGCATAGCTTGCAGTCCTGGTTGAATTCATTAGTAACAACTATAATACTACGGGCAACTTCACGGATTCCGGTGGATAATAATAATATTAATGATGCATATGGCTGTTATGCTCAACCTAGGAGCCACTGAACGGCACATGAACACGTCATCCTACACCAGCCTCAAGCAGCACACCAACACATCTTTTCCAAAATCAGGGCTATTTATTTAAGCCGCATAAGAAAAATAATAATTACCAAACTGGGTTACGCAGAACCCAAAAATAAAAGAACATAGGTTTTCTAGCCAACTGGGCCAAACTGAAGAAAACGTATCACAGAACCGTGTCTGTCTCACTGTCAAACTGTCAGCTGTCAAAGGACGGAAGGACAGAAGAAGGTGCTGCGTGCTGGTTGGAGCGTGGGTAGGATAACCCACCCTCTGAACCACCTCTGGCTCCATCAGACGTCATCTTGGATCTTTTTGAAGAGGCCCTCCACCGAAGCTCAGCCAATCCGAAGTGGTCTCTGTACTGCACTTAGAGCACTTTCACACGTCACACACTCCCACAATGCACCGCTCTCCCACATCACAGTCACATGCACTTTCTCACATTCGCCACCTGGGGGTGGAATTGCAACACTACCCCCACTCTGGAGGATGATTAAAACATTAACATTTCTCCAGCATCGTGGCACTGTACACAGGCAGATACAAACTAAATCAATATACACGTTACCCACACTTTCCATAGTCTTTGAAGGGTCCCTTCTAGAGCAGAAAAAAATGAAAGGGCAATGCCCATAAGGCATTAATTAAAGCATACTGCATATTCCTTCCTTTTGTAAGTATAAACAAACATCTCAACGTGACATTTGTGCATTTAACTAACGCAGTCAGAAACAGGTCCATACTTATCATCACGCGAAGACATTTTTCCACACCTTTGCGCAATACCATTCCTAGCAGTAAACATGCCCGGATGCTATAACAGAATTACACGACCCATTAATATATATATATATATATTGTATATATCACATCTAACCTCACAAATGCTAAGTCACATCCATATTAATACAGTACTGGGACTTTTACATTTACACATGGCAGGAACTCTTTTCTTTAACAACACTGGAACTTTTTTGTTCACAACAATTCAGGAATCTTTTTTCTTTTTCTTTTTTTTTTTATAACACTGGAACTCTTTTCCTCCGAGGTGGGCAGCAATCCATCTACACCCAACCTCAGGAAATTGTGATCAGTGACTAATCCAGTCACCAAACAGGTCAGGAGCCCTGCAGTCCTTCCGGGGTCGACGTAAAGGGGAGGAGTTGAAAAGTGGACGAGCAGCTTGTCCCCGAGCCTCATGCTGGATTTCAGCTTGATCCAGTGAAAGCTCAGCAAACTGGCCAGGGAGCGGACTACTGCTTGGTGAAGTTGCCGGTGATGATGGTGCAGAGAAAAGACCTTGAAGGGCTTCCACCGTGGGATCCTCTGTCTCTGGTGCTGTGTCCCAAATGTCGAGGGGGCTGATGTCGATGTCTGAAGAACCGGGGTCTGGCAAAGGGGGTGGGGCCCAGACCGGTACCCGGGTTTCAGCCTCCTTAAAGACCCAGTCATTGTCTAGTGCATTCCTGGAGTGGTAAGCTTTGAGCTTATCATGATGAACGACTTTCATCTTCATCTTCGGACCCCTTTTAATCTGAAAGACCAAATCGTCCAGTACATCCATGACGAAGTATGGACCCTCGTAAGGAAGGTAGGAACTTCCGTACTTTGTTTTTAACTCTCTTTGTGCCTTTGACCAGGAACCACACTGCATCACCAATTCGGTATTGAACTCTGCAAACATTTTTGTCATACCGGCGTTTGGCGCGTTCAATATATTTCTCCAGCGCCTCCCGCGCTAACTGATGAGAGAGCTCCAGCGGTTCCCTAAGCAGTACAACATAGGATGGAGGTGTAGGAGTGTCGTTTCTATCAGGTGGCAACCCGGCAATAAGATCGACCGGCTCTGTAACTTCCCGCCCGAATTGCATCATGTTTGGCATCAGTCCAGTGGAGCTGTTTTTTGTCGCGCGGGAAGCCATGAGCGCATATGGTGTCATAATGTCCCAGTCCCAGTGACATCGTTCCGCAGTGGTAGCTATGATTTTCTGCAAGGTGGCGTTGAAACGTTCCACTTGGCCGTCCGACTGGGGGCGAGAAGGTGTGGTTCGCGTCTTGTTCATTCCTAACAGCACACACATTCCCTGGAACACAGCTGACTCGAAGTTAGTGCCCTGATTGCTGTGTAGGCACTGTGGAGCTCCGTACCGACACACCCACTCAGCAACAATCTTTTCAGCCACTGTTGTCGCTTTTTCGTCAGGAAGAGGATAAGCCTCCACCCATTTGCTAAAATAGTCTTGTACCACTATGATGTAACGATTGCATCTTTCATTTAGTGGTCCCATTAAATCGACTGCAATCCGTTCAAAGGGGGCACCAACCCTCACCGTGCCCATGGCGGCTCAAAGTGTTTTCTTTGGGCGGGCTTTTTCAGCACAGCTGGTACAGGTGCGGCACCACAGGGTTACGTCGTCCCTCATGTTGTACCAGTAGTATCGGCCTCTTGAGACGTTGCGAGGGTCCTTTCTCCTCCAAAGTGGCACACCAAACTGGGCCATCATGTAGTTGTTCTGTCACTGAGGTGCGGTACACTTTAGGCAGCAGAATCTGGGGATAAAACACCTTCCCATCCGTGCAGTAAAACCTCCTCAGTAAAACTCCATCTTGTAGGTACAACCTCTTCCACTGTGACCAGTAAGCTTTGGTGGCAGGGCTGTAAGGTGCTACGTCAGCCCAGGTTGGTCTGCCACTTCCCTCCTCCATCCACTGCTTCACTGGTGCTATATCCGGGTCTGCTTCTTGGGCCCTGATTAACTGCTCTTGAGTCCAACCACCGAACAGGTCAGCTTGGGCATGTTCACTCACCCTGTAAATAACTGGATGAAACAGAGAATCGCCTTGGTCATCACTAAAAGTGTCTACTACCCCCACTGAAGAAGACTTAGACTCGATAAAATTTCCATCGGGCATCACTACCCCCACTGGAGGTTGCTCTGCAGGAGATTTTACAGCATGCTCCCCAACCGGATTTTCAGCCATGTTGCACTAAGTCCTCGTGTGCTGAAACTGGTTACTGAGGTTGGGCTCTGGCATGGTGTCCTGGAGAGCGCGGTCAGCATTTTGGTGGTTGTCCTCCTGGACGATAAATCACCTGAAAATCGTGCTCCCGCCAGTTTTCTCGAGCCAGCGAGCGAGCTGGCCCTGAGGCTCCCTCAGCCGAGTCAACCAGCGCAGGCTGCTGTGATCAGTCCGTATAACAAATGGTCTCCCTAGCAGGGTACTGTCGGAAATGGGAGGTGAATTTGACAGCTGCCAGGAGTTCTCGTCTGGTGGTACAGTAGTTTTGCTCTGTGGATGAGAGTCTTCTGCTTCCATAACCTAGCACCCTCTCCTCACCCTCCTGCACTTGGGAGAGGACTGCTCCAATTCCATAATCACTCGCATCTGTGTCAAGGAGCAGCTCACCACTGTCGAGGGGATAGCCCATCCTGCGTGGTTGTTGTTTCACAGGCGGACCAGGGGTGGTGAGGATATCGTGTTGCACGAGCCCAGTATGGCCCAGGTCAGTGGGCCCCGTGGAGAAGATGTTGCTGTATGTTCGTAGCAAACGGGCCAATATCTCGTGGTCACTCTGGGGCAGACTAGTGCAGCTCTCCTTATACAGGACCTGCAGATGGCTGGGTAAAGAAACAGAGACAGAGTCAATAGATTCAGGGCCCGATTGGGCTAAGGGTCCCAATACCGTAGCTGGCTGCAGGATCCCAGCAACAGCGCCCCTCTTTAAGGTGACAGGTGAAGCACGAGGGTTGAAGACTCTGATGGGAATGTTTGTGGACCGCTACACTTGTATAACGATGTAAGCCACCAGAACGTGGTGTCTCTCGATAAACCCTTTGGTCGGGGTCAGCATCAGGTCCCCATCGGCAGCACGGTGGAGGCGGGCGGTGCCTGGAACTACATATTCACACCCCGATTCCAACACGGTAGTGTGGGCCACCCTGGGGCTCACTCTTCGGATTAAACCGAGGTATCTTCTCTCCAAGGAGCATAATCTTGCGGCGACCGTAGTCCAGATGTGCACTTGTGTGCCGTAAGAAGGGGTGCCCCAGGACAACCTCTGTGCTAGCTGCTGTGTCAACCATAATAAAGTTCACATTTGTGGTTCTGCTCCCTACTTGTACTGGTAGATGGATCTCCCCTAGCACCGCCAAACCACCAGGGCTAAGGCCCTGCAGGACCTGTGCGGCAGATGGTCCGAATTCTGTGGGAATGGCGTTAAAAAGATGGAGGGGGAACACATTCCTTCGAGCACCAGAGTCAAGCAGAGCACACATTTCCTGTCCAAATATCAGTATTTTGACACACATGTCTTCCTGGCTCGTCGTACAGGTGACCACTGTACCTGCGTTGGGTGCTGCGTGCTTATCGGCATTCCGGGCTGGCTGCCTTGGACGGCGGGGAAAGGGGCAGTTTCTCTGCATATGCCGTAGACCCGAGCAGTTGTGGCATTGAATATCTTCCATAGTTAATCTTACATTGGTGTCTTTCCTCTGGCGGCACGGCTGACTATATCTTGGCACCCTCTCCGGCGAGTCGATAGCCCAAACAGCTACCCCCACTGGCTCCACACCAGCTGGCGTGCTGTTATCGTTACGTACCGTGGCAGCCCTGGCTCGCTGGTGGACCAGACTGCGTTGCCCAGGCTCCATAAATTGTGTGACCATTGTTGCTGCCCTCCTGGTGATCTCATAGCTGTGTGCGATGTCGTCTGTTTTCGCCAGGGTGCGGGGCTGTTGCTCCAGCAGTTTTTGCACCACCTCAGCATCAGCAAGGGCGTTTGTGAATATATTTCAACACTGATAGCGTCCTGCTCCAGCTCTGTACGGTCCGCATATACAATGGAAACTTTCTCGTAGATGTCATCCCTTAAAAGGTGCAGTGCTACATTCCGTCCCCTTACCCTCCATCTCAGTTTGATGCTGATGGCGGCTGCATGCTCAGAGCGTGGCCCATAAGCGGTCCCTATTTCAGCCACAATCCGGCGGTAGCTCCAACGGTCAGATCTGGGGTTTTTATGGATGATAGCTCCGGCTGCACCAGTCAGGCTGAATCTCAGCTGCACCGCCATGGTTTCCTCTGACCAATGATTTGCCTTTGCACAGCTTTCAAATCGATGGATGAAGTCTTTCCAGGAACCTGTCCCATCAAAATGGCCTGGCTTTAAAATTGGGATTCTCTCCCTATAGTCATAATGATCATCGTCGCTAGTGTCTATTAATTCAACATCTGGAGCTGCGTATGATGACACGGCACGTGGTGCCGACCTGGGCCTCCTCACAGCTGGCTGGCCATATTGGTAGGAGTCAAGATGCGGGGCATAATCATCATCATAGTTTATAACTCCACAAGGCAAAGGGATTTGTTGCCATGCAGTGCACAGGGGTGGATGTATTAGCAAGCTGGTTTGCGGCATGCAGGGCAAGCGGTTGAACAGGGCGATTTGCTAACCAGTAGGGCGACGTAGCATCAGGCTGAGCTACTGCACTGTTTGGACAGTCACATATCTGCTGATAGAAATACGGCTGCTCACTCTCAGCATTATAATCGTTGTTCGACGGGGGTTAGGAACGGGTTAGTCAAACTCGATGGCGGTGGGCGTAGCGAGAAGAGCAGGGTTGAACACCGGCGTCCGCCATGTATTATCGCTACAAAAATAATAATTCGGAAAAAGGATTAAAAAAAAATTATTTCGGAAAACGGATTACTCAAAATATTAATTCGGAAAACGGATTTAAAAAAAAATATCAATTCGGAAAATGAATTTAAAAAAAACATTAATTCAGAAAACAGATTAAAAAAAATATTAATTCGGAAAACGAATTTAAAAAAAACATAAATGCGGAAAATAGACTAAAAAAAAAGAATTTGGAAAACAAATTTAAAAAAAATGTTATTTCGGAAAACGGAATAAAAAAAATATTAACTCGGAAAACGGATGAAAAAAATATTAATTCGGAAAACAGATTTTTTTTTTTTTTTTTTTACTGACTGCAATGCTCCATTGTACATTTGTGTTAACCTATAAAAATTGAGGAAGGAAAACCCCTAAATAAATGTATATTTGCATGTTTTTGAGTCAAGGAACTCAGATAAGATGAATTTCAAACAATTCTGCAGGAAAAGATGCAAAGGATTTTCAACATAACAATGTAAAAGCATTATTACTAATTGCATTTTGAAGATTGCATTAAACTTAAAATAGAAAAAGATCACAAAACATTAAAAAAAAAAATCCTCTACCCACATTTATTTTAATTTTAATTTTTTTAAACTCATACCTTCAGTTTCGTATTATAAGGGGAAAAAAGAAAGAAATGCAGCAATAGAGAATAGAAAAAATGAAGGTTTATTGTTAGATAGTTTTAATACTACTGAAATTCTCCAGTAAAATAACCTGTTTGAGTTATATTTCAATGACCAACCAATGGTAAAGAAGTTGTAAACAGACGAATGTAACTTGGAAGGTTTAGACGCCCCCTGGTGGCTGCTGGGGCTAAATGTTGTCTACTTTTAGTTGTAACAGAGAAAACTCTCTTTTAAAAATAAATAATGAAAATAAAAGGGGTTTTTGCAGAGACACCAAAGCTCAGGGTGAAGCTGAAATAATGAAAATCTGAGCAAATTGTTACTCGTTATAAACTCAAACACTGAATCACATCACTGCCCTGTTTGTTTTAAACCAAAGCAATGTTTATACGAGTGCGTGTGTTATTCTCACTCTGGTGGAAAGGAGATAAACTTATTAACACTAAAAGCACAGCATTTTGCAACTTGAACATCTGGATTTTCAAGTGTTTTTTGGTGGATTTGAACAAAAGGCCCCGCCTTCACAAGCATTGATAGCATTCAGTATATTGGCCCTTTATGAGTTAGACATGATGCAATAGATGATGTAGGTCAACTGTAACTGTACATATTCACCAAAGATTGTTTGTATTAACTGTGATGGACTGGTGCCCTGTCCAGGGTGTTTCCCTGTCTATAGTTTAGAGCTGGAGATAGACACCTGATGATCCCAGTGAAGCGAGGAAAAAGATGAATGAATTAATGAATAGTTCAGTCAGTCAAAGTAAATGTGCATTAGGATTCATTTAGCGGCTTTGAGCGCTTTACATGGATATGCATGTAATCATATATTTGGCAGTAGGGGTCTGTTCTGAGACCTCCTAGTCCTTTCCACAAGCTTACGTGGAAAGCTGGAGGTAGGGAGAGCACTCCTCCCTGACCTTCCCTGAGCCCTGGCTAAAGGCTAAAGCAAGGAGAGCGGTTAGTCCATCACAGGGCGACACAGACAGACAACCACTCACTCTCTCATTCACTCCTATGGGCAATTTAGAGATTCCAATCAACCTTACAGTCATGTTTTTGTTTTACAGGTGTTAGGAAACTTTCTAAGGAGTTAGAGAAAGGAAATCATGTTGTTTTGAAAATCAGGTGCACTTCCACTAGGTGACGTAATAATCCGACAGCGGTGAAGGTGAGTGACATATGTCATAGTGAAAAAACTACAAATTTCCCAAAAATGGACTGCTAAAAGCGCTTCTATTACACTTTCCCCTGTGCCTCTAACCACTAATATAATCTCAAATATCACAAGGTTTGAATCTAAATTAAAGGAAAAGAAGCTACCAGGCTACGAGGAACAAAAGTGAAACTAAAAGAACTTAACATTGAGAACGATTGCTCACACTCACCTTCCACTCAGAAATTAAAATTAATCCAAAATAAGTATGATTTTATTAAATTGTTCCATTTATGCAAGATATAAGCTAACATAAGGCATACACATGTACAATGGCACAAATCATTATTATTATTATTATTATTATTATTATTATTATTATTATTATTATTATTATTATTTCCTTATTAAAGCATTCCTCGGTGAATTAAATATGTTGAATAAAACATGTGGCTAAAAACTTTTCCTTGAGTGCTCCGTTTTTGTGAGTTTCTGTGAACGTTTGGATAAGCCAGTCCCTTTAAAGGGGACATATCATGCTAAATCCCCTTTTTTAGCCCTTAAATGCATTTTGTTGTATATTTGAGTGTTTAGAAGTACAGAAAAGTTCAAATTAGTCTCTTCAGGTGCTCTGTTGATATCTTTATATTCTGTTTTGGTCATATTTTTCAATCTGTTTCGATTTTTCTATTTTCTATTACGTTTTTTGAACAATAACGTCACAGTATTTGCAGCGGAACTGCCAAATTAGTACATCAACTCCAGGTCTAACACTTCGAGCAATCCGCTATTTTTATTTCTCGCTTTTATTTTGTAGTCCAAGCTCAAGGATGCCGAAGTTACGAGAGGATAAGTCAAAATGTTCGGTTGTTGGATGTAGTAACCCACACGCATCAGAACCTTTTCAAAGTGCCTGGTTGAGTTTTATCTTTCACGGAAATGTACCCACATCTGTGGGTAAGGTCATTTTTATGTGCGCGAAGCACTTCAAGGATGACTGCTTCAGCAACCTCCGCCAGTATAAAGAAGGATTTGCAGAAAGACTTTGTCTGATTGAGGGTTCAATTCCTTCTATCTTTGGAGACGATGAACAGAGCACTTTGGTAAGCTGTAAATAATGCTAAAAAGTGTGATAATAAGTCCCTGTCATTGTTTTGTTAGCATTAGCAGTTGCACCGTCTTCAGATGTTAGTGCTGTGTGCTCGTTTTAGATCCTTGATGATATGGCCTACGTGATTTAATTTAAGTCTAAAGTTTTCATTAGTCATTTCATTTTGCCGTTTTTGTCTCCAAAAAAACTGTTTTAAAATGCATTTCGTGACGTTATCGTTACGCTAGCGTTAGCTCGGCGCTTGTGTTAGCTCTCTTGTTAACATCCATATGAAGACATTGTTCTGCAGGTTCATCATTCATTTTCATCTCGCTCCGCCGGATCCGACTCTGACTCCAACATGTACGGCTGGATGGACAAGTCTTTCCGTTGTTGACATCTTGTAAATAACGTGTGAATAAAAAGTTTGCTGCGCCGCTACATAATCGTATCTCTTCTATCAAACTACAAAAATGGCCGAACAGGCGGATTTGAACCGAGTCTCACCTCTGCAACCTGGAGAGGGGGCGGGGTATGAAGTGTGTCTCATTTGCATTTAAAGAGGACAGCACAAAACGAGTTGCTCTTAGAAGCACATCAGAAAAGTTGTAGAAAAGGAGCCTGTGGAGCTATAATAATGAGGAATTCAGACCCAAGCATTGCAGTTCCGCTTTATATAGACCACAACTATGATTTATATGTAAAAAGGAAGGATTTAAAAGCATGACGTGTCTCTTTTAAATGTTGTCGCCACAAAGAATTGTGGGGCAGCATTAATTGGTCTCCTTTGGTAAAGGAAGCATCAGTGTTTCCGAGACTAAAGGAGGTTATAAAGGAAGTATTGAGCCTCCTTTCCTTAGCTTTTAGAAAATTGGAAAGCTCCTTATCATGGTAACCACTTTAACACTTCCGGGGGTTAAGGAAAAGTGGATAGGAAAGGAGATAGGAAGGATTTTTCAGATGCAGCCAATGTGTTTGGTTGTGAGTGATTGGCTCCCTCATGTTTTGCACCCAGGTGTCGCGCGTTCCCAATCAAGCCTCCCTCACTATTTAGCTGACTGCTAAATGCACAGAATGATATTTGGTTTATTCTGTCACGCTGGGTGGTTGTGATGGTGGAGGACCCAAGCACAGAAAGAGATGGAGGCAGCAAGCAGGCATAATGTTCATAGAACCAGTCCATATTTATTTTTCAAACAAATCCAAAAGAGGTACAAGGAAACCTGGGAGCAGGGGATAAAAACGCTGCAGCACCTGAAGACATCCAATAAGCCATCATTCTGTGTCTCTGCAAACTCTGCAAGTGTATCCAACTGCAGACACAGGGTACAGCTCAAGCACAACCCCTACAAACCAGTCCCCACTATAAACCACGCAAGCAATTTTTCAATGCACTGAGCCGTTAAAAAAAAACGCAAGCAATTTTTCAATTTAACCTCAAATTTAGCAAGGAAGTGGAGGGTTTTAGGGTGAGTAAAAAGTAAAAGAGGGTAAGTATTGCAAAGTTCCCCAAATTTGCCAGAAAAGTGGAGGCGGTAGCGGTTAGGGTTAGTAGCAGTGGTTTGTAGCAGCTGTGGCTGCAGCTCGACCTTTCTCAAATAGTGAGGAACGCTTGATTGTAACGAGCCACACCTGAGTGCAAAATATGAGGCCGCTAATCACTCAACCTAAACACACTGACATCACTGGGAGGTGGAGACATGAACAGGAACACCCTGACAAATACGTACCAGTATTTACTTTTTCATATTTCTTTCGATTCGATAAATAATCTGAAAATATTTTTTGACATTTATTGCTTTATGGGTTACATGACTGCAGTCGGTTACAGCTACTTGACACCAGACACCATGTGCTGGTGAGTCAGTATACACATTACAAACAGAACAGTAACCACAGCACAAGCTTTCAGTCTTTACCATCTACACAAACAACGAGGACAAGCAACACAGCTTCAAATCACATCAAGGAGTCTTGTTCTAATAAACAGCAGCTGGGATTTCTACTGTGTTCATCACTACTTGGTTACTATTTTTATATTAGAAGAAAAGTAGAAAACAACTTTAAAAATAAAGCTGTTTTTCTTTGAAACATGGCTTTGGGTGTGTGCTTGGAAGCTCCTGTAATTATTTCTGGCACTAAACAACAATCCGGAAAGAAGTGTTTGTAGATGCCGCAATTATATTTTACAGATATTGTAAAGAGTTTTTTCTTTTTTTAACGGTCAAGAGGTGTTTACTTTTTGTCTCCTCTATTTTATAACACACAGGTCACGCCACAAGCCAAATGTTTGAAAGAAAAGCTAATAGCGTCCAAACATTTGTCAAAATAACAAAGTTCTCCTAACAATGCAATTCGTGTAAAACATCATGAAACTTATAGATTTGGGGAAGTAATTATTGCATAACCATTGCACCACTTTCCTCATTTTCCTTGATGAAATACACTTTGTTAATCTATCCTGGCAAAGCAGAGAGACTTAATTTTAGAGTGCAAAACAATTTCAAAACACATCTTTGTGTATGTAAAACACCGTCTACCTTTTTCAGTGCATGGATGTGCACTATATTGCCAAAACATATATTTGGATACTCTCTAGATAATTAAATCCAGGTCTTTCAATCTGGTTAGGTGTGGAGTCTAGGCAATCAATCACCCTGAAATGAAAACTGCTTTTCCAATTGCTTGTGAGTCCATTCATGAAACGTAACTTCCTTCAATAAAGAGTGGTGGTAATGCATCTAAATGTAACCTTGTTATCATCATTCAATGAAGATATAATGTACTAAATTCATGATGATGATGAGAGAATTTCATACTCTCACCTTTGTTTAACAGTGTTGGGTTGTGTAACAAGTTCTAGGTTTGGGCGATTGGGCGATAGCCACACTCGGGGACTGAGGAGACGGTTTAGAGGGTTTTATTTTGTTCACCCACATTCAGCGCAATTTAACTTTCAGACGCTCTCTCTCTGGTACGCTCCTTTCGTCTGCTCCTCTCTTGCGTTTCTCCCTGGTCCCCTGCTGCTCACTGCTTTTAAATACAGGTAGAATGATTAAAATGTCCCGCCACACCTGCGTTCAACCATTCACAAGAGCCATTCCCACGCACGACTTCTCCTGCCCCTCCCACTCCGCCACCACACACCCCACAGGTTGGTACCTCCTTTTACTATGTTGGATATAGAACCCCTAATGCCAGTTACGTAGATTAACTCAGTGGTTCTCAAACTGTGGTGTTCCAGGATCCCCAGCGGTCCTCGTGCCGTGTCTTAAGGCTGGGATACACTGTGCGATTTTTTCAATCGTTGTACTCATGTGCAGAGCCCTAATGTGCGCAGCTCACGATGCATGATCTCACTGCTCACACTATACGTTCATACACGACATGTTGGGGTCTTGTTTCCGGAAGTGCAACGTAGAAATTAGAAGAAGAAGAAGAACACTGAAGCGTAGCCATTAAAACAGACAAAGAAGAAAAACCTGGAAGTGGAGAGACACTCGCAAATCTCAGCAAAAAGACGGCAATGTGATGGACCAGGAGCTGGCTGGACAGACGTGGGCAGTACAGTCCGTCAATTTTACAGCGGTCCTACTGTGTTCGTGCATCCGCAGTGTGAGCGGTTAAGGTAAGTCGGTTTGTGGCACTGCTTCAACTGTGAGATCAATCAATCAATCAATCTTTATTTGTATAGCGCCAAATCATAACCAATGGTATCTCAAGGCACTTTACAGTAGAGCAGTCTTAAGGACGGACTCTTCATTTTATGGATACACACATATGCATATATACGTATATACACATACATATGTATCCCACACCCAACATGAATTCATCATGGCGGCAAGGAAAACCTTCTGTTAAGCAGCAGGAACCTTGTGTGGATCCCATTCCTATGATGAACAGCCATCCACGTTATGCTGTGTTGGGTGTGTGCAGAGGAGAGGGTGGAGACAGAGCCGCTGAGACTCTGTAACTCCACACTGAGGATCCCACGGACCTGCAAGACAAAAGCCAGAAGGAGTACAGGAGCAAACACACAAGGGAAGAAGCAGACATAGAGGGAGTGTTTGAAAGAGGAATGGGACCCTCTCCGGTCCCTCTCTCTTAACGCCCTCTCCAACCTCTCTCCAACCGAGCATGCCAGACCCCCCCCCCCCGGCAGTCTATGCCTATTGCATCTTAATTATGAGCTATGAGCTGGTTCCTAACTAAAAGCTGAGTGATACCCTCACGAGGAGCGACTGGATTTCAAACATGATTGAATTCCTTACAACCATACTCATTGCTGATCAGGAGCTGGTCGTGAGGTGTTCATCGCTTCCTGCGACCCCATGTATACTACACAATGCACAACTCACGATTTAGCTGAGACTAGTACGATCCCAAAAATAGACGCACGAGTCGAAAATCGGCTCTAAAAAGGCTTAAAATCGCACAGTGTGCCCGCCTTTAAGGTTCATTACAGAAGTACATGACTACATATAAGGACTAATGCACCAATAAAACAAATGTTAAATGTACAGTATACTGTATGCAATAAATGTGCACATGTTTTTATTGGTAATACATTAAACACATTTTATGTTAAATACAAGAGTAGGCCTATGGTTGTGTACTCTTTAGGTTCCTTTCTACTAAAAAGAGCCTACATATCTAAGTTGAAGCATAGAAAAAAAATATCTTTCCTATGGCATTTATTAGGGGTACAATTGGCAATAAAAAAAAATCTCTGTTTTTGACAAGAGGATTATGAGGGGGTCCTCAAAAAATGTTTTCTCCTATTAGAAGTCCCTGGAACCAAAACAAGGTTTAAGAACAAGTGATGGACAGCTCTACAAGATGTCCCAGAGACTACAGGACACACAGAGAAACCTGCATGAGCCCATGGGACCGAGAGCCTAGCTGCTAGCCCAACGTACGCCCACTAACTCAACCACCCACCTGATCTGATTTTTGCTAATAGCATGTCTGTCTAAGCAAAAAATGCATTTGGAACCAACAATGCAGAAAATGGAATGACTCCATCCTTAAACCACATCTCAGACTTTAGTTGATATTTCCGTTTTTCTTTCAGACAACTTATGGAAGCTGTTTCAATGAGGTTAGGGTTTCAAAGTGCAGCTGAGTAGAGAGGGAAGTAAACACAAAGTCATTTTCAAACACTGTTCTGGCTTGAATGGCTAAATACTAATCTGGTATATCATTTGTTTGCATTAGATGCATGATCAAGATGAAGGAAATTGCCACAAGCTTCTAAGTAGATCTATAATCACTCTTTATTATGTTGGCAGTTGCTCCAACACAGCATGTATAATTGGTGTATTGGATTCATATGAAAAGAATAGAGCATTTACTATTTTAACTATAGCTTTTCTAGCTCTATATTTACTAGCTTTTCCACATCCTTCTTTCTAGCTGTCATGGACACAGCCGTACGTCTTTAATGACTTCTGCACTAACCGTTGAATTACTGCAGGTTAATGGTACAACCGGAAGATGGAATTGTCACAATTCTGAATAAGATGATAAAAAAAAAAACCTTTCAACAAAATGTCTCTGAAACAGAAATATATGACACCTTATTTAATTCTGGGTATTGTTGAACAAAGGTAAAGGTTCTATATCAAAAGCATTTCACCTTTCATCAAGAAGGAATAAAATTACTTTTTGGGAGTCCAGGGTTTGCAATAATGAGCCATTAATGTTGGTGTATTATCCTTTGAGCAAAGTTGTTGCATAACATTTGCTTCTTTGTTTAGTCAACCAGTTTCCTTTTCCTTTTTAGCTGGCATTCATGGAAAATCCATGGACAGAAAATAAAATACCCTCTTAAGTTAACAGAGCAATCAATCTAATTTGTAAGGAATAAATAAAGCTCCCATAAGTACGAGTTACATTCTAATCTTTTTAAGAAATAGAGGAAGAGGAACAGTAAAATGGGAAATGCCTTATTTGTTACAACAAGAGAAAGTCTTGTATTTTGAAAAAACATGTTTTTAAGGTTGTTTGGGATTTTATAAATGACAGACCTGCGTTCAGTCCTGGGTGTACCCTTGGGATTAATAAACAAATGGTTTGATCACTAATGAGAAAAAACACATGAGATAGAGAACTTTATATACGGGAAAGTGCTAACTGCTTCTTTTTATATGAATCTGATACAGGGACGGAGGGTTTTGTGATCATATCATTCGTAGGAAAACGAGCCTTGTGACAGTTCCATAGACAGCGAGAAAGCTCATTGAAAACATTTGATTGATAGCTTTAGAAGCTTCGAGGCATAATATCCCCAAGCCCCCAAAACAAGAATTATTCATATTCTCGAAGCTACGCAGAAGTTATTTGTGTTGTTGGGTTAAAATGCCAGTGTCCCAGTTTGCAATAAAATACTTAATTGAAACAAGAGTTTGGTTACCTTGAAAATAATACTTTTAGTCATGAAAAACAGATCAACTGTATACATCTACGTCTAAAGTTCCTTTTCCCATAACTTATCGCCTCAAAATAGTTTTTACGTTCATTGCAGAAGTATAAACAGAGGAATTACAAAAAGAACTTGCTGTATTTTGACAGAGGGAGGAAAAGCCCAAGGAAACAATATAAAAGCTCTCCATAGATTTTCCTTAATCCACACCTCAAAAACCAGGTTTGTAACTCAGGATAAAAAAAAGCATGTGTAAATTGCTGTTTAATATCAACAATTCTTTGCTAACTGTTTTACAAACCCTTTGAATGATTGATTTGAAATCAACATATGAGGCATTACAAATCAAATCAAATTCAAGATCATTGAAAATTTGGAAAAATTAAAGCATTCCAAATATAGAAAGATAAGATAATGTAAGGACAATACTATATTATAATGGTTATGTATTTGATGATACATAAACTAATATTATACAACATGAAAAATCACTGGTTATTAGAACACAGCAGAGCCAGGAATTTCAGGAGGAGGAGTTTCCACCTTATGAGTCAGAAGGTGAGAAAAATTCAACTTGCCTGTTTGAAGCTGACATTTTACAAAATGTGGAATTGCAAAGGAAGGAGGAATCATAATGTTTACAACTTTGGCCCTCTGAATGATTCTAAAGGAATGTATATCACTGTAGCAAAACCATAAAAATTTTTTTTTCATAATTCTGTCCCTTTAAAGACTATTAGTTTTTGTGTAGTTTCATTAAATTAACCCCCGATGAAGCCTGCCCTCCCTGGATGACAAAGCCAGATTTCGCTGCTGAAAACTAAGACAAAAACATGAGACCCATCACATCCACATCAGCCCATCATCAGAGACTGACTTCCATCTGGTTTCTGATAAGTCCCACACCACCAGACTCAATTAGTTCTTCCCTTGGGAAAAAAACTTTTCTAGTCATCTAGAAAAAAACTAGCCTTCCCTTTTGTGCTGACGTCAGCATAAATTATGGCTTACTTTAAGAAGGAGTCAAAGGCAGACAGACCAGTACGGTACTGTTAACAGTGTGAAAGAGTATCTGGACACACTCAGAGGAAATGACTCTTCAACCTACAAGGTATGACTAATTGTAATGTATTTTGATTTTGTAAAATGTATTTTATACAACCTTAACACAAAAATGGGAAAAATGTTTTGTATTCTGAGGAAAACATAGTGAAAGAAAACAAAATAAACTTAGCTTTCCTTTGTTTTAATTATGAATTGCATTTTCCTTTTTTATATTTGTTTTTAATTTGTTAAGTTATTTACAATTTCAGAAGATGCTTTTAAAAATAAGAACTGAACAAACTATTTTGGTAGTTTAGTGTGATTTAATTTCTTCTTGTAATTGCATTATTTACAAAGCTGAGACTTCTATGTTTAAAGAAAACAGATTTTTTTCTACTTTAAAACAATTAATGCCACGTCAAAGAGTTACGCTGCAACAAGCTGGTTTACAACAGGGTCTGTTTCCATGCTGCTTTTGATGCTTAGAGTAATAGTTCTGTTTGTATAATTTTAAATGCCATTTGTGGAGAGTTGTGTAGAGAAACTTAAAATAAATGTGATAGTTATTGTATAAACACATTTAATAAATGCTTTAAAACATTGTGTAGACTACAACACACTGTATCATAAAATAATTTTTAAAATTATATTGTTATTGATAAGATACATTTTACTGTTAAATTTTAGTAAATTATCAAATTACAAGGATATTGCAATTAAGTTTCTGAGGTCAAATATGTATCAAATATGATTGACTGGTAAGTACGATGAGGTTCAATGCTGCACAAATAAACACTATGGTGCAGCAAGTTATGTAAATTTTTCAGCGTATGGACGGAAGGCGTGTTGTCCCTCGAGAAGCGGCGGAGCACTGTTACGCTCAGGATTGACCACAATTCATTTAGCTGGATCAAATTCCCTCATTATTCAGGGCCGTGATTCAGTAAGATAAACCTGCCTGACAGAAGAGGCAGAAAGGGAGCCGGCAGTGATGATCCTCAGTACAAGTTCATTCAGACATCTCACAAGGACCACCACCGTACCCCAGACTGGTGCCCAGCTGTGCACCTAAGTTATTTATCTTTTCATGGTTTGTTTAAGAAAGTGTATTTGTACGGTTGCCGTACGGACAACCCCCTGTGCTATTGGTACGTTTAAGAAAGCACACATCTTAGGGTTAGGGTTAGTCTTAGTCACATGACCTAAACTGACCAATGCCTGACCTATCATGTGATCTAAACTGGCCAATGAGGGGCGCTGCGTATGGATAGAAGGTCCGTATATTTATACAGCTACCAAATAACCACTGCCTTTGTTTAATAGGGATGAATAACTGTTGCTTTCTGTTTAGTTAAGACTCCCACGAAGGTAACACTTGTCGCTAGTTGTGTTGGGATTGAGGAATGTTCCCTGATTGCATTTTCTTGTGTTGATGTCTCATGGTCGAGGGTGGCACAGGCACTGTGTACATCTTATAGTGTGGCACATAGAGTAAGCTGCAGACGGCAGCTCAATGGTGTGTTCTCTGAGTTTGCACTGAGTGTAGATGTCAGAGAGGTGTTTATTGTGCTTTTGCTGCCTTTTGATTGTGAGGTGTCATTGTGGGGTGTCTGGTCTTTGGGCATCTTTCTCCCTTGGCATGGTGAGGGTGCGCATTCTGGTCCATAAACTGGTGTCACGATCTGAGTTTACCTCCGTACTGTGATTATAACCCTAACCCTAACATAATCCAATAAACAAATAAAACATGCATCCGTTCACTTTGAAAAGGGTGTCAAAGAATGTAGACTGAAGTAGAAACAACCTCGCTCTCCATTGCCTTTTTTTTTACATTTACTTAATTCACATCTGAAGCCATAGTACGTAAAGCTGACATGTTAAACATGAGAGTGCGAAATAGAAATGTTGTTACTGTATGTGTTACCATAACAAATTCCTTTAAGAAATATGATTTTGAATCTGTGAGTCACACACCCAAAGTCTGTTTTCTAGTCGCTTGCACTAACAGAGAAAGCTGCTTTGCGTTGTCCAAAGGTCCTGATTTTTAGAGAAATGCCTACAGTGGTGGGATCAAAATGCTTATTAGAGTTAGCGGGAGGTGAAAGTAAAGTGCAGTGCAAAGCCTATATGATTCCTTTACAAATACAATAACTGTAGAGAATGAATGAATCCTGTATTTTATAAAGAAGATAGTAAAAGCAGCAGCTTATAACACTGATTCTGTCACATACCTCAACAGTAATGTGTTAATTTCTCATTAACAACTGATGTTTATTTAATCTTTTACAGTTTTCCAGATCTCAATGTGACGCTACTGTATGAAGAGCTCAACCACACCAATGAGTCTCATTGTCCGCACTCAGAAGCCTGGGAGTGGCTCAATACAGGGCAGCCAGTGTACATGATGTTCATTGCAGTGCTCGGAATTGTTCTCAACACTTTGGTCTTGACGGTGTTTTTCCTGCAGAAGAAGTCCTGCACTGTGGCTGAAATCTACCTGGGTAATCTGGCGGCTGCTGACCTTGTCCTTGTGTCCTGTTTGCCCTTCTGGGCCATAAGCTATGCCAATGATTATAACTGGCCTTTCGGTCAGTTCATGTGCAAAGCTGTTAATGTAGGCATTAAGATCAATGTATACTCTAGCATTTACTTCCTTGTTTTGATTAGCATAGATCGCTACATAGCCCTTGTACATCCAATGTCACATGGAAGAATGCGTAAACCAAAGTATGCCTGGCTGGGGTGTCTGCTAATGTGGGGCTTTGGTTTGATCATGAGCATTCCCGAATTTGTCTTCCGGGAAGTAAACTATTTCCCAAAGTATAACAATAGTGGTTGTTTTCTGTACTATCCCAGCAAACATTTTGCTGTGGGCTTTGAAGCAATGTTGACAGTGTTAAATTTCATCATCCCCATCTCTATCATCTTGTTCTGCACTGTTAAGATTATTCGGGTTTTGAGGACCAAGATTATGTCGAGGCTCAACGCTGACAAAACAAAACATAAGGCCACCACTCTGATGCTGGTGGTCCTCCTGGCCTTTCTCATCTGTTGGATACCTTTCCACTTGGTCACGATTATGATCTGGCTCCTACGCATTGAAGTTTTAGGAGGGTGCTACATCACTAATGTCGTGAACATCTGCAAACTGGTTTCCAACTACCCGGCCTTCTTTAACAGCGTTTTGAACCCAATCCTCTACGTCATTGTGGGAAAGAACTTCAGGAAAAAAGTTACAGATCTTTTTAAACAATGCGGAGTAACAAAGACGCCGCTTTCAGAGCGTGGACATTCAAACCTGTCCTCAACACAGAACACTTTTTAAACAACCCCTTGAATTCACAAGCTCACACTGAAAGCATGTCACCGCTGACAGTTAAAACAGAGTTTTTGGTCACGTTTTTTTAACATATATAAAGGTAAAGTTTATTGTTTAATTACTGCTGAATAAGACATGAGACAACGTAGTTTCTACACAATACAAGCGATGAGCTGAGCTCCTCTTCTGCAGCAGCTGTGCGCATGCATGTGAGTGAGACGGAGCACAGAGGGGAGGGGCGAGGGGGGTAAAGGCAGAGCCGTTGGGGAGGCTACATTCAAAATCATGCTAACTTTCAAAAATCACCTACCCTACCTTTAAAGAACTGTCAGTAATGACGTTTATGAAGATTTTTTTTTTTTTTACCAACGTTTTTTTGTGGAATGCCTAATGCGGCCCAGCCTCACCCAGACTCTGCCTACTGTGGCCCCCAGATAATATGAGTTTCAGACCCCTGATTTAAATCATGTGTCAAATTTGGTATTTGGTATAATGTAAATTGTATATAATGTTGTATAAACTTTCTTTAATGCTGAATTTATTGATACAATTGTGTGCAAATTAGAACTTTTACAAAAAACCATTTTCTGGTCACTCTGGTAGGTAAAGTCCCAAGTGAACACATTTTTGGGCAGATTTGGGCTGTTTTTGACATAATCAGTGGATGTGTCACAAAGACTGTATTGGGAAGATGACAATTAGGAACAATACTCAAGTAGGATGAGTTTCAAGCATGCTCAGTTAATACTAAAAGTTTAATTTGCCACAAAAACAACCCCCACAAATGACACCATTAATACCAGCCTGAGCCTGACCCTACAATATGATTGTTGTAACCGAATAGAAACTCATAAGAAAAGATGTTTTTTCTGTCTTTGGTCCAGATGTGATAAACCTGTACAATCTATAGCTCTGGTTTGCTGTTCTCAGCTACCAGCTGTGGCACCTGGTGTGGCAATTTTTCTCAAATGGGGGTATGTGTACTCCTAGGGGTACGCAATAGTACTACAGGAGGTACTTGAGAGAAAGTTGAAAATTAGCAAATAAAAGCATTAAAAATATGGGGACTCTTGCATTTTTGGTTAAAAATTGTCATTATAATATGATCTTGATCAAAACATGAACAGAAAGGTTCAGTCTTTGTCCCACACCAGGCGAGAGATGACCAGATATAATAAAAAGTGTAGAAATAAATCTATTCAGAAGCCACTAACTGTTTTATTCCACTTATTTAGAAAATGAGATTCTTTAAAATGTGTGTTGACTCTCATTCATTCCATGATTCCCTCATTGTTCTTTATCATAAAAATATAATGTCAATGTTAGATCTAAATGTGAAATGTTAAAACTGAATCTAAATGTGAAATGTAACATCTAAATGTCACGAGTGAAACTAAATGTTTAGCTAATGTGCAAATGCACCTGAAGTACCAAAATAAGTTTCTGTAAAATGTGTGTTAATGTTAACTCTCATTGTTTTTAAAGTATTCTGTGCAAAATGTTGTATCTGGACAAAGGGGGTACTTAGATTTAGAAATAGAAAGAGAAAGGGGGTACTTGAGCTTAAAACTTCTATAATCACTGTTCTACTGCTAGAGTCAATCAAAAAGGCTCATATCTGTATATTATATATAATATTTGTATTCATTACAAATATATTCAGGTTGAATTCAAGACAATTTTACAAGAACTTCTAGTAATTTAAGTGTTTAGTAATGTATTTCCCAGGATATATATATATATAAAAATAATTTAAAAAAAAATATATATATATATATATGTATATATTATTATTTTTTTTTTAATTAATTGAAAGTTTGATCAACTGATCGTGGTGTGTGTGCTTCTGATGTATTGTCTCTTGTCTCAAAATATGTATTTATTTTCCACATTGTGAATAAAAAACCTGACAAACATATTATGTCTGTGCAGTCACTGTCTGCATGACTATCAAGAGACATACTTCTTCCATTCATGTGACAGTGTATTGTGATGTGTGCATGTATGTGTGTGTGTGCTGCGTCATTGTGTTCTACCTGCCTTTCAACTCTTTTTAAGATAAGATAAGATCATCCTTTATTCATCTCACAATGGAGAAATGTACAGTGTTACAGCAGCAAAGCAGGATAGCAGAAGAAACTCACGCAGTGCAAAATTAGATTCGATAAAAATATAAACATTCAGAAAAGAAAAAAAAAATGCATCATGAATTAGTTGAAGAGCCAGTAACATCAACATGTAAGTCTATATACAGTGTATGAACACTGTCATGCACACAGTGCATATAAGGATGGACAAGTACACAAGTGGTCCCATAAATTATTATTATTTACATGAAGAATGACAGATTGGCATTGGATAATAGCCACGTGTCCTGGTGAACAATGATGACTTTTATGGATAACATTGTCATTTTGCTGAGAAAAAGATCCACGTGAATGCAAACCTGAAAAGGTGACGGTGCGTGTTGGTGAAAAAGGGAATGAGAATCAGCAGAAATGATGTGAGTGAATGTCAAAGCACCTGGTGGAAAGGTTGAGATTGATGAAGCAGAGAAGGTGATAATGAACACCTTTGATCAGGAAAAAGTGAACCACACAAGGTCATGAACAGAGTGCGAAAAAAGGAGTAAAAGAGTGCAGACAGGTTAAATGTTGGAGGATGAGGGTGACAGAGGGGGTGAAAAACAAACTAATTTCATATTGCACATGCAAATACATTGTTTTCATTGTATAAAAGTTTAAATCTCTTTAAAGCAAATCTGTAAAGTAGTGTTTACATGAATGTGGGATTTTTTTGGACAGAAATCCAACTCTAGGACCTAAAGAAGAAAGAAAATACATGGGGAAAAGATCCATGATCCTGTAATGTAGGGTTTGGAGAACGTTGGTTATTCTAAAAGAGAGTAGTGATGCCTTTGGTATCAATTTAATGTCTAACTTTGATAAGCACGTCTGAAACCATTATTCATTCACACCAGTCATACCGGTGGTGGTAAGCTACGTTGTAGCCATAGCTGCCCTGTGGCAGACTGACAGAACCGTGCCTGCCATTTCGCGCCTACAACCCCTCTGACCACCACCAACTTATCCACAATTCATACCCATTCATACAAGGCAATGTGGGTAAAGTGCCTTGCCCAAGGATACAACAACAATGACTTGACTTGAGTGAGATTCGAACGCCCAACCATTCAGTTATTGGACTCTATCATTGAGCAATGGTCACCCAGAGTTTCTAAAAAGCAAAATACCTCCTGAATGTCCAATGTTATGTCATGTTTTTCTTGTTGTTTTTTTAAGTTGACACACACTTTTTAGTTCTCTTCTTTTTATAAGAAAAATGCACTTGTACGATGGAGCACTGTAGTCAGTAAAAAAAATTAAAAATCAGTTTTCCGAATTAATATTTTTTTCAATCCGTTTGCCAAATTAATATTTTTTTTAGTCCGATTTCCGAATTAATATTTTTTTTAATCCATTTTTTCGAAATAATATTTTTTTTTATTCCGTTTACCAAAATATTTGTTTTTAATCCGTTTTCCAAATTATTATTTTTATTTAATCTGTTTTCCGAAATAATATTTTTTTTTTAATCCGTTTTCTGAATTATTATTTTTTTCCTGTGAGGATTATCTCGTAATCTTTTTTTTTTAACACAGAGACTGGTTGCGTGTCAGAGTTCATCACAATGGCATCATCCACAGTGCTGGATATTCATCCATTTGATGATTTTTACTTCTCGAGTTAGAATATAAAGATATTAAGGATTTGCAGTCGGCACAACTTTAACATTAGTGACTGACAGGTAAAGAGGATACTTTAGTTCTTGAGGACACAGTCGTCGTAAAGCATAGCTTGGAGTCCTGGTTGAATTCATTAGTAACAACTATAATACTACGGGCAACTTCACGGATTCCGGTGGATAATAATAATATTAATGATGCATATGGCTGTTATGCTCAACCTTGGAGCCACTGAACGGCACATGAACACGTCATTCTACACCAGCCTCAAGCAGCACACCAACACATCTTTTCCAAAATCAGGGCTATTTATTTAAGCCGCATGAGAATGTTCATGTACATACCTTTAATTTAAATGTTCTCCTGCACTACTTATCAATGCTCTACTGCACTATTTTCCTTTTATTATTATTATATTTTATTATTATCTTTCTTTTCTATTATTTTCCTTCTTTTTATCTTATTTTTTTATTTTTATTTATTTTTTATTTTTTTTTATTTATTTATTTTTATTTTTTTTTTTTTTTTTATTTTTTTTATTTTTTATATATACTATTATTATTATTATTATTATTATTAAGGGGCCCGCTGTCGTCTGGGGTGCGCTGGCGTCGGGGGGGTCTCTCGTGCCGGTGCGTGGGTCGTCGGGGGTCCCCTCCGTGGGGGGGGGGGGGGCTCTACTGGCGCCGTTGGTGTGGGATGGCGGTACCGGGCTGGGGGTGCTTCGGTACTCGGGCTTGCCGGTCCGTGGCTGGCGGGGTGGCCCTGCTTGGCGGTAGATGGTGTCCTCTTTCGTCGGGGGGGCCGCCTTCCGGTGGAGGGTGTTGTGTCGTGGCGCCGGGTGGGCCTGTGCTGGCCCTGGTGTGGGCACGGGCCTCCCCCCTGCTCGGCCGCTCTCCTTGGCGGAGGGGGGGCGTCGCTCTGGGCCAGCGTGCGGCGGGGGTCGCCCCCTGGGGCACCGGGGGGCGGGGTTGGTGCCTGGTTGCGCCCGGGGGTGGGGGGTGCCGCCGTGCTCCGCGGGGCAGTCGCAGTCTGGGGGGTGCCCTGGGGGGGGTCTCCGGCTTTGCTGCTCCGGGGCCCACAGTGCCGCTTGCCCGTCTGCACCATCTACCATCTCGCGTGGCCCGCCATGCGTACGGGCCCGGCTCGCACCGGACAGGCCTCCTACATGTACACTTCACCTCACTCCCAGCTGGTCTGGCCCATTCACAATATGCGCCACACACCCATACCCAACCCTTGGGGGGCTGGATGGTGGGACTGGGGGTGGAGGGGGCCGCCACCTGTGTCACTATGTAGTGGCGTGGGGGCGGCACTCCCACCTCTAGTTACCCTACTAATCCCTCCAATTTTAATCACACCTCAACATGCCACCCCCCGGAGGGTGTATCCTCACTTACACCCTCCGGCCTATTACACCACATACACATATATCCACAGAGGCAGGATGGGGAGCACCGCTCTCCTCCATCCCCCTTCTTTTAATTACACCCCATACATTCACTGAACACACACACTCACACAATGGATAGGGAAGTGCCTCTCCATTGGGGAATGGAGAGGCACCATAACAGGGTGGTGGGTTGGTTCACATATTTGGGCCTCTCCGGTGGGGGCCTGGCCCCTCTGTTGGTGGCTGGGCCACTGCATAGAGGCATCAGGATGGTGTGGTCGGGCGTGGCGGTGGGTCTCGGGGGGGGTTTGCTGGGGTCTCTCCTTGCGGGGTCTTTCCGGGCGGTGTCGGCCTGGTGGGGCGCGGGGGCGCTTCCTCCCCTTGGGTGTGGCTCGGTGCTTGTTTCGTCGGCTGGTGGCCTTGGGGGCGGGCCAAGCGGTGTGCGGGCCCGGGGCAGCCTGCCTCGCCGGTTTGGGGGGTGGGTGTGCTGGGGGTGTGCTGGTGTCCTCACCGGGGTTGGGGCGGGGTTGTTTGGTGCCTCGGAGCGATGCTGTTTACTTGGGGGCGGCGCTAGCTGTTCCGGTGGTGGAGGTTGCTGTCGGCCGCCTGGTGGGTCTGTCCTGCCATCTGCGGACTGGTGGGTGGGTCAGGGGCATCTTTGGCTCGGGGCTGCGGTTCCGCACTTGATGTGTGCCATTGGGGTGCCTCCGTCCCCGCGGTGGGGATTGCCGGTTGCTCGCGGGCCGGTGGGGGGCGCTGCTCCGTGGCTGGCGCTGCCCGGGGGGCGGCGGGCCCTGGGCTGCTGGCCTTGGGCTGTCCGGGGCTGTGCGGTCCTGCTGGGCTGTGGCCGGGTCCTGGGCGGGGGTGGGGGGTGCGTCCCGGGGGGCTTGGCCCGGGGGCTTGCCCTTGGGGGGTCCTGGTCCCGGGGGGTGCTCCTGGGGCCCGGGATGATTGGCTGGCGGCCGGGCCGGTCCTGGCGGAGGTCTTTCGGGGCGGGTGCCGCATGCCGCGCCCTTGCATACCTACTGGTATGGCCCCTGCTTGGGCAGTGCCCCGTGAGGCAGGGTGTCGGGGATGCATAGGGGGCCACATCCCAGCAAGGCGGTCTGGCTTGGCCCTTGGAGGGGGCCCTGGCTTTAAAAAAAAAAACTGAAGCCCGTGGCACGGGCGGCATCAACAATAGGTGATTTGGGGCGCCATGGGGGGCTAGGTTGGGGTGCCTGGGTACCGGCGGGGAGACTCCCGGGGGCCCCCTGGTGCCTTATGCGGCTTGGGGTGTGGTCGTCCTCCCTGGGCGGGCTGCTCCTGGTGCTGCGTCCATTCCGGGTCCCTCTGGCCTGGGGTCGGGTCCCTGCTGGCTCTGGGCTCGGCGGCGGGTGCCCGCCGGCTGCCCGTTTGGCGTGGCTCTGGTCGTCTGCTGGGCGTGGGCTTCGGCTCCTCCGCTGGGGTCTCGGGCGGGGAGCTCTCTGGGCCCTCCCCTCGGGGGTTTGGTCGCGGGGGTGTGGGGGGGTGGGGGGGATGGGGTGGGGGGTCTGGGGGTAGGGGGTTGGATCGGTGGCGTGGTGCGCTGGGTCCTTGGCTCCTTGGGGCTTTCTCGAGTGTGTATGGGGGGGGCGATGGTTGCCTCTCGGCTTGGGATCTTGGGGGCGTTCGGGGGGCTGCTTGGCCGTGGGGTGGTCGCCGGGGGCCCCCAGATTGCCCGCTCTTGCTGCTGGCCTGGCTGCTTCTTCGGGCCGGGGGGCGGCTCGTGGGTTTTGCAGTGGCGGTTCTTGGAAATACATTTGTCATGGATGCACTGGCCTTGGGCTGTGGGATAACACTCATACTGGGCTCAACCACAGACACGTTGTTCCCAAATACCTGTTTTATGGAATTTCCACTCACTTCTTCCTCTGTTCACAGCCACCACCATTATTCCTAAGCCGCACACTGGTCACCAAACTGGCTTGATAACTCAACAATAAGCACAATATACACAACCACAATTTCACATCGCATCACTTGAAACCTATCGACTACTCCCCACCCATTCCATTTCCTATCTTGTATCCCTCTTCCCTGTTAACTTCCCCACCCCTCTCCAACCCCTCACCTTGATGTAACACTGCCCTCTCTTTTTTACACCCTCCCTTTAATAAAGTATGTCTTACCCTTCCCTAGGGATAGCTGGTGATGGTCACAATTATGCAATGAAATAAATAAATGTATTTAATTGCAATAACAAAATATGCATTGCTGTTAAAAGATTGCACTTCTTGTAGTGTTAACCTTCAACAGAATGTGAAAAAAAAAAAAAAAAAAAAAATATTATTATTATTATTATTATTATTATTATTATTATTATTATTATTATTATTATTATTATCTTGTTATTTTATCGAGTTTGCACATTCTAGTCTAACTACTGTTTATATTTATACTTATGTTCATACTTATTATCATCTTTTCTAGTTGATTGTTTATTATTGAATGTTTTCACTATTGGAGAGAGCACAGTTGACCGAGTCTGATTCTGATTCTGATTCTGATAAGAAAAATAATAATTACCAAACTGGGTTACGCAGAACCCAAAAATAAAAGAACATAGGTTTTCTAGCCAACTGGGCCAAACTGAAGAAAACGTATCACAGAACCGTGTCTGTCTCGCTGTCAAACTGTCAGCTGTCAAAGGACGGAAGGACAGAAGAACGTGCTACGTGCTGGTTGGAGCGTGGGTAGGATTACCCGCCCTCTGAACCACCTCTGGCTCCATCAGACGTCATCTTGGATCTTTTTGAAGAGGCCCTCCACCGAAGCTCAGCCAATCCAAAGTGGTCTCTGTACTGCACTTAGAGCATCACAAAAAGGCACTGTATAGTTTTCCCTCATAATCCGCGCGGCAACACACTGTTTACCTCCCAGAATACACCGCTTTCACACGTCACACACTCCCACAATGCACCGCTCTCCCACGTAACAGTCACATGCATTTTCTCTCATTCGACACCTGGGGGTGGAATTGCAATACTACCCCCACTCTGGAGGATGATTAAAACATTAACATTTCTCCAGCATTGTGGCACTGTACACAGGAAGATACAAACTAAATCAATATACACGTTACCCACACTTTCCATAGTCTTTGAAGGGTCCCTTCTAGAGCAGAAAAAAATGAAAGGGTAATGCCCATAAAGCATTAATTCAAGCATACTGCATATTCCTTCCTTTTGCAAGTATAAACAGACATCTCAACGTGACATTTGTGCATTCAACTAACGCAGTCAGAAACAGGTCCATACTTATCATCATGCGAAGACATTTTTCCACACCTTTGCGCAATACCATTCCTAGCAGTAAACATGCCCGGATGCTATAACAGAATTACACGACCCATTAATATAAACATCACATCTAACCTCACAAATGCTAAGTCACATCCATATTAATACAGTAGTGGAACTTTTACATTTACACATGGCAGGAACTCTTTTCTTTAACAACACTGGGACTTTTTTGTTCACAACAATTCAGGAATCTTTTTTCTTTTTCTTTTCTTTTTCACTGGAACTCTTTTCCTCCGAGGTGGGCAGCGATCCATCTACACCCAACCTCAGGAAATTGTGATCAGTGACTAATCCAGTCACCAAACAGGTCAGGAGCCCTGCAGTCCTTCCGGGGTCGACGTAAAGGGGAGGAGTTGAAAAGTGGACGAGCAGCTTGTCCCCGAGCCTCATGCTGGATTTCAGCTTGATCCAGTGAAAGCTCAGCAAACTGGCCAGGGAGCGGACTACTGCTTGGTGAAGTTGCCGGTGATGATAGTGCAGAGAAAAGACCTTGAAGGGCTTCCACCGTGGGATCCTCTGTCTCTGGTGCTGTGTCCCAAATGTTGAGGGGGCTGATGTCGATGTCTGAAGAACCGAGGTCTGGCAAAGGGGGTGGGGCCCCCACCGGTACCCGGGTTTCAGCCTCCTTAAAGACCCAGTCATTGTCTAGTGCATTCCTGGAGTGGTAAGCTTTGAGCTTATCATGATGAACGACTTTCATCTTCATCTTCGGACCCCTTTTAATCCGAAAGACCAAATCGTCCAGTACATCCATGATGAAGTATGGACCCTCGTAGGAAGGTAGGAACTTCCGTACTTTGTTTTTAACTCTCTTTGTGCCTTTGACCAGGAACCACACTGCATCACCGATTCGGTATTGAACTCTGCAAACATTTTTGTCATACCGGCGTTTGGCGCGTTCAGTATATTTCCCCAGCGCCTCCCGCGCCAACTGATGAGAGAGCTCCAGCCGTTCCCTAAGCAGTACAACATAGGATGGAGGTGTAGGAGTGTCATTTCTATCAGGTGGCAACCCAGCAATAAGATCGACCGGCTCTGTAACTTCCCGCCCGAATAGCATCATGTTTGGCGTCAGTCCAGTGGAGCTGTTTTTTGTTGCGCGGTAAGCCATGAGCGCAAAAGGTGTCATAATGTCCCAGTCCCAGTGACATCGTTCCGCAGTGGTAGCTATGATTTTCTGCAAGGTGGCATTGAAACGTTCCACTTGGCCGTCCGACTGGGGACGAAAAGGTGTGGTTCGCGTCTTGTTAATTCCTAACAGCACACACATTCCCTGGAACACAGCTGACTCGAAGTTAGTGCCCTGATCGCTGTGTAGGCACTGTGGAGCTCCGTACCGACACACCCACTCAGCAACAATCTTTTCAGCCACTGTTGTCGCTTTTTCGTCAGGAAGAGGATAAGCCTCCACCCATTTGCTAAAATAGTCTTGTACCACTATGATGTAACGATTGCATCTTTCGGTTTCATTTAGTGGTCCCATTAAATCGACTGCAATCCAAAGGGGGCACCAACCCTCACCGTGCCCATGGCGGCTCAAAAAGTTTTCTTTGGGCGGGCTTTTTCAGCACAGCTGGTACAGGTGCGGCACCACAGGGTTACGTCGTCCCTCATGTTGTACCAGTAGTATCGGCCTTTGAGACGTGCGAGGGTCCTTTCTCCTCCAAAGTGGCCACCAACTGGGCCTTCATGTAGTTGTTCTGTCACTGAGGTGCGGTACACTTTAGGCAGCAGAATCTGGGGATAAAACACCTTCCCATCCGTGCAGTAAAACTTCCTCTGTAAAACTCCATCTTGTAGGTACAACCTCTTCCACTGTGACCAGTAAGCTTTGGTGGCAGGGCTGTAAGGTGCTACGTCAGCCCAGGTTGGTCTGTCACTTCCCTCCTCTATCCACTGCTTAACTGGTGCTATATCCGGGTCTGCTTCTTGGGCCCTGATTAACTGCTCTTGAGTCCAACCACCAAACAGGTCAGCTTGGGCATGTTCACTCACCCTGTAAATAACTGGACGAAACAGAGAATCGCCTTGGTCATCACTAAAAGTGTCTACTACCCCCACTGAAGAAGACTTAGACTCGACAAAATTTCCATCGGGCATCACTACCCCCACTGGAGGTTGCTCTGCAGGAGTTTTTACAGCATGCTCCCCAACCGGATTTTCAGCCATGTTGCACTAAGTCCTTTTGTGCTGAAACTGGTTACTGAGGTTGGGCTCTGGCATGGTGTCCTGGAGAGCGCATCAGCATTTTGGTGGTGTCCTCCTGGACAATAAATCACCTGAAAATCGTGCTCCGCCAGTTTCTCGAGCAAGCGAGCGAGCTGGCTTTGAGGCTCCCTCAGCCGAGTCAACCGGCGCAGGCTGCTGTGATCAGTCCGTATAACAAATGGTCTCCCTAGCAGGTACTGTCGGAAATGGGAGGTGAATTTGACAGCTGCCAGGAGTTCTCGTCTGGTGGTACAGTAGTTTTGCTCTGTGGATGAGAGTCTTCTGCTTCCATAACCTAGCACCCTCTCCTCACCCTCCTGCACTCGGGAGAGGACTGCTCCGATTCCATAATCACTCGCATCTGTGTCAAGGAGCAGCTCACCACTGTCGAGGGGATAGCCCATCCTGCGTGGTTGTTGTTTCACAGGCGGACCAGGGGTGGTGAGGATATCGTGTTGCACGAGTCCAGTATGGCCCAGGTCGGTGGGCCCCGTGGAGAAGATGTTGCTGTATGTTCGTAGCAAACGGGCCAATATCTCGTGGTCACTCTGGGGCAGACTAGTGCAGCTCTCCTTATACGGGACCTGCAGATGGCTGGGTAAAGAAACAGAGACAGAGTCAATAGATTCAGGGCCCGATTGGGCTAAGGGTCCCAATACCGTAGCTGGCTGCAGGATCCCAGCAACAGCGCCCCTCTTCAAGGTGACAGGTGAAGCACGAGGGTTGAAGACTGATGGGAATGTTTGTGGACCGCTGCACTTGTATAACGATGTAAGCCACCAGAACGTGGTGTCTCTCGATAAACCCTTTGGTCGGGGTCAGCATCAGGTCCCCATCGGCAGCACGGTGGAGGCGGGCGGTGCCTGGAACTACATATTCACACCCCGATTCCAAAACGGTAGTGTGGGCCACCCTGACGATATGTACCTGGGGCTCACTCTTCGGATTAAACCGAGGTATCTTCTCTCCAAGGAGCATAATATTGCGGCGACCGTAGTCCAGATGTGCACTTGTCTGCCGTAAGAAGGGGTGCCCCAGGATAACCTCTGTGCTAGCTGCTGTGTCAGCCATGATAAAGTTCACATTTGTGGTTCTGCTCCCTACTTGTACTGGTAGATGGATCTCCCCTAGCACCGCCAAACCACCAGGGCTAAGGCCCTGCAGGACCTGTGCGGCAAATGGTCCGACCGGGGGTCTGAATTCTGTGGGAATGGCGTTAAAAAGATGGAGGGGGAACACATTCCTCCGAGCACCAGAGTCAAGCAGAGCACACATTTCCTGTCCAAATATCAGTATTTTGAAACACATGTCTTCCTGCCTCGCCGTACAGGTGACCACTGTACCTGCGTTGGGTGCTGCGTGCTTATCGGCATTCCGGGCTGGCTGCCTTGGACGGCGGGGAAAGGGGCAGTTTCTCTGCATATGCCGTAGACCCGAGCAGTTGTGGCATTGAATATCTTCCATAGTTAATCTTACATTGGTGTCTTTCCTCTGGCGCCACGGCTGACTATATCTTGGCACCCTCTCCGGCGAGTCGATAGCAGAAACAGCTATCCCCACTGGCTCCACGCCAGCTGGCGTGCTGTTATCGTTACGTACCGTGGCAGCCCTGGCTCGCTGGTGGACCAGACTGCGTTGCCCAGGCTGCATAAATTGTGTGACCATTGTTGCTGCCCTCCTGGTGATCTCATAGCTGTGTGCGATGTCGTCTGCTTTCGCCAGGGTGCGGGGCTGTTGCTCCAGCAGTTTTTGCACCACCTCAGCATCAGCAAGGGCGTTTGTGAATATATTTCAACACTGATAGCGTCCTGCTCCAGCTCTGTACGGTCCGCATATACAATGGAAACTTTCTCGTAGATGTCATCCCTTAAAAGGTGCAGTGCTACATTCTGTCCCCTTACCCTCCATCTCAGTTTGATGCTGATGGCGGCTGCATGCTCAGAGCGTGGCCCATAAGCGGTCCCTATTTCAGCCACAATCCGGCGGTAGCTCCAACGGTCAGATCAGGCTGAATCTCAGCTGCACCGCCATGGTTTCCTCTGACCAATGATTTGCCTTTGCACAGCTTTCAAATCGATGGATGAAGTCTTTCCAGGAACCTGTCCCATCAAAATGGCCTGGCTTTAAAATTGGGATTCTCTCCCTATAGTCATAATGATCATCATCGCTAGTGTCTATTAATTCAACATCTGGAGCTGCGTATGATGACACGGCACGTGGTGCTGACCTGGGCCTCCTCACAGCTGGCTGGCCATATTGGTAGGAGTCAAGATGCGGGGCATAATCATCATCATAGTTTATAACTCCACAACCTTCCACGGTTTGTGACATGCAGGGTAAATGGTGATGGCGTGAATGGGGGAAGCAAGGTGAGGGGCGGGGCAAAGGGATTTGGTGCCATGCAGTGCGCAGGGGTGGATGTATTAGCAAGCTGGTTTGCGGCATGCAGGGCAAGCGGTTGAACAGGGCGATTTGCTAACCAGTAGGGCGACGTAACATCAGGCTGAGCTACTGCACTGTTTGGACAGTCACATATCTGCTGATAGAAATACGGCTGCTCACTCTCAGCATTATATCGTTGTTCGACGGGGGTTAGGAACGGGTTAGTCAAACTCGATGGCGGTGGCGTGGCGAGAAGAGCAGGGTTGAACACCGGCGTCCGGCCATGTATTATCGCTACAAAAACATTAATTCGGAAAACGGATTAAAAAAAATATTAATTCGGAAAAAGAATTTAAAAAAAAACATAAATGCGGAAAATGGATTGAAAAAAATATGAATTTGGAAAACAGATTTAAAAAAAAATGTTATTTCGGAAACTGGATTAAAAAAAATATTAATTCGGAAAACGGATGAAAAAAATATTAATTCGGAAAACGGATTAAAAAAAATATGAATTCGGAAAACGGATTAAAAAAATATTAATTCGGAAAACAGATTATTTTTTTTTTTTTACTGACTGCAATGCTCCATCGTACATTTGTGTTAACACTATAAAATTGAGGAAAACTCCCTAAATAAATGTATATTTGCATGTTTTTGAAGGAACTCAGATAAGATGAATTTCAAACAATTCTGCAGGAAAAGATGCAAAGGATTTTCAACATAACAATGTAAAAGCATTATTACTAATTGCATTTTGAAGATTGCATTAAACTTAAAATAGAAAAAGATCACAAAACACTAAAAAAAAAATCTCTTCCCACATTTATTTTAATTTTATTTTTTTAAACTCATACCTTCAGTTTCGTATTATAAGGGGAAAAAATAAAGAAAATGCAGCAATAGAAATAGAAAATGAAGTTTATTGATAGATAGTTTTAATACTACTGAAATTCTCCAGCAAAATAACTGTTTTGAGTTATATTTCAATGACCAACAATGGTAAAGAAGTTGTAAAACAGACGAATGTAACTTGGAAGTTGACGCCCCTGGTGGCTGCTGGGGCTAAATGTTGTCTACTTTTAGTTGTAACAGAGAAAACTCTCTTTTAAAAATAAATAATGAAAATAAAAGGGTTTTTTGCAGAGACACCAAAGCTCAGGGTGAAGCTGAAATAATTAAAATCTGAGCAAATTGTTACTCGTTATGAACTCAAACACTGAATCACATAGCTGCCCTGTTTGTTTTAAACCAAAGCAATGTTTATACGAGTGCGTGTGTTATTCTCACTCTGGTGGAAAGGAGATAAACTTATTAACACTAAAAGCACAGCATTTTGCAACTTGAACATCTGGATTTTCAAGTGTTTTTTGGTGGATTTGAACAAAAGGCCCCGCCTTCACAAGCATTGATAGCATTCAGTACATTGGCCCTTTCTGAGTTAGACATGATGCAATAGATGATGTAGGTTAACTTGTAACTGTACATATTCACCAAAGATTGTTTGTATTAACTGTGATGGACTGGTGCCCTGTCCAGGGTGTTTCCCTTTCTATAGTTTAGGGCTGGAGATAGACACCTGATGATCCCAGTGAAGCGAGGAAAAAGATGAATGAATTAATGAATAGTTCAGTCAGTCAAAGTAAATGTGCATTAGGATTCATTTAGCGGCTTTGAGCGCTTTACATGGAGATGCATGTAATCATATATTTGGCAGTAGGGCTCTGTTCTGAGACCTCCTTGTCCTTTCCACAAGCTCACGTGGAAAGCTGGAGGTAGGGAGAGCACTCCTCCCTGACCTTCCCTGAGCCCTGGCTAAAGGCTAAAGCAAGGAGAGCGGTTAGCTGAAACCCCTGGAACAGATCAGAGCATATATTAATGACAAAAAATGACACACACTTAGTTAGATACATGCTGACCTAGAGGAGTTAGGGTGGAGGTGGGTTGCGAGATGGTTGCTGAGGAGGAAAAAGGCAGCTGTCGCGGTTTAAGTTGTGCTTCTTGTCTGCTTTGACCAATCGGGATCCAATCTTGGCCGTTGGTTGATTGGAAATTTAAAGTGGAGATCCTGCTGGGACTGGATCTGTTTCAGAATCAGAATCAGAATTCCTTTATGAATCCCAGGGGGAAATTACTTATGTTACAGCCACAGAAAAAAAAAAATCACAAATAAAAGAATAAAAACGTTAGTAAAGACAAAATAAATGTTCAACAAGTGTATAATTAAGTAAAAGACTGTTAAAAATAGGGATCAGATACACACACATTACAGTAGTAGAAAATAAAGTAGGATAGATAATACTACTAATAATAATAATAATACAAATATACAAATTAAATACAAATATGATACAGATATTTACAAAAATAATACAAATATCCATCCATCCATCCATTTTCAGACCCACTTATTCCTGTTTATCAGGGTCACTGGGGTCTGCCGGTGCCAATCTCCGGCTCTCATTGGGCGCTGGGCGGGGGTACACCCTGGACAGGGCGCCAGTCCATCACAGGGCGACACAGACAGACAACCACTCACTCTCTCATTAACTCCTATGGGCAATTTAGAGATTCCAATCAACCTTACAGTCATGTTTTTGTTTTACAGGTGTTAGGAAACTTTCTAAAGGAGTTAGAGAAAGGAAATCATGTTGTTTTGAAAATCAGGTGCACTTCCACCAGGTGACGTAATAATCCGACAGCGGTGAAGGTGAGTGACATATGTCATAGTGAAAAAACTACAAATTTCCCAAAAATGGACTGCTAAAAGCGCTTCTATTACACTTTCCCCTGTGCCTCTAACCACTAATATAATCTCAAATATCACAAGGTTTGAATCTAAATTAAAGGAAAAGAAGCTACCAGGCTACGAGGAACAAAAGTGAAACTAAAAGAACTTAACATTGAGAATGATTGCTCACACTCACCTTCCACTCAGAAATTAAAATTAATCCAAAATAAGTATGATTTTATTAAATTGTTCCATTTATGCAAGATATAAGCCAACATAAGGCATACACATGTACAATGGCACAAATTATTATTATTATTATTATTATTATTATTATTATTATTATTATTATTATTATTATTATTATTATTAATATTATTATTTTTTTATTAAAGCATTCCTCGGTGAATGAAATATGTTGAATAAAACATGTGGCTAAAAACTTTTCCTTGAGTGCTCCGTTTTGTTGTGAGTTTCTGTGAACGTTTGGATAAGCCAGTCCCTTTAAAGGGGACATATCATGCTAAATCCCCTTTTTTAGCCCTTAAATGCATTTTGTTGTATATTTGAGTGTTTAGAAGTACAGAAAAGTTCAAATTAGTCTCTTCAGGTGCTCCGTTGATATCTTTATATTCTGTTTTGGTCATATTTTTCAATCTGTTTCGATTTTTCTATTTTCTATTACGTTTTTTGAACAATAACGTCACAGTATTTGCAGCGGAACTGCCAAATTAGTACATCAACTCCAGGTCCAACACTTCGAGCAATCCGCTATTTTTATTTCTCGCTTTTATTTTGTAGTCCAAGCTCAAGGATGCCGAAGTTACGAGAGGATAAGTCAAAATGTTCGGTTGTTGGATGTAGTAACCCACACGCTTCATTACACCGTCTCCCAGCATCAGAACCTTTTCAAAGTGCCTGGTTGAGTTTTATCTTTCACGGAAATGTACCCACATCTGTGGGTAAAATCATTTTTGTGTGCGCGAAGCACTTCAAGGATGACTGCTTCAGCAACCTCCACCAGTATAAAGAAAGATTTGCCGAAAGACTTTGTCTGATTGAGGGTTCAATTCCTTCTATCTTTGGAGATGACGAACAGAGCACTTCGGTAAACTGTAAATAACGCTAAAAAGTGTGATAATAAGTCCCTGTCATTGTTTTGTTAGCATTAGCAGTTGCGCCGTCTTCATATGTTAGCGCTGTGTGCTCGTTTTAGATCCTTGATGATATGGCCTACGTGATTTAATTTAAGTCTAAAGTTTCATTTTGCCGTTTTTGTCTCCGAAAAAACTGTATTAAAATGCATTTCGTGACGTTATCTTTTCGCTAGCGTTAGCTCGGCGCTTGTGTTAGCTCTCTTGTTAACATCCATATGAAGACGTTGTTCTGCAGGTTCATCATCATTTTCATCTCGCTCCGCCGGGTCCGACTCTGACTCGAACATGTACGGCTGGATGGACAAGTCTTCCGTTGTTGACATCTTGCAAATAACGTGTGAATAAAAAGTTTCTGCGCCCCTACATAATCGTATCTCTTCTATCAAACTACAAAAATGGCCGAAAAGGGCAGATTTGAACCGAGTCTCACCTCTGCAACCTGGAGAGGGGGCGGGGTATGAAGTGTCTCATTTGCATTTAAAGAGGCCGCACCAAAACGAGTTTCTCTTAGAAGCACATCAGAAAAGGGGTAGAAAAGGGGCCTGTGGAGCTATAATAATGAGGAATTCAGACCCAAGCATTGCAGTTCCACTTTATATAGACCACAACTATATGATTTATATGTAAAAAGGAAGGATTTAAAAGCATGACGTGTCTCTTTTAAATGTTGTCGCCACAAAGAATTGTGGGGCAGCATTAATTGGTCTCCATTGGTAAAGGAAGCATCAGTGTTTCCAAGACTAAAGGAGGTTATAAAGGAAGTATTGATCCTCCTTTCCTTAGCTTTTAAAAAATTGGAAAGCTCCTTATCATGGTCACCACTGTAACACTTCCAGGGGTTAAGGAAAAGTGGATAGGAAAGGAGATAGGAAGGATTTTTCAGATGCAGCCAATGTGTTTGGTTGTGAGTGATTGGCTCCCTCATGTTTTGCACCCAGGTGTCCCGTGTTCCCAATCAAGCCTCCCTCACTATTTAGCTGACTGCTAAATGCACAGAATGATATTTGGTTTATTCTGTCACGCTGGGTGGTTGTGCTGGTGGAGGACCCAAGCACAGAAAGAGATGGAGGCAGCAAGCAGGCATAATGTTCATAGAACCAGTCAATATTTATTTTTCAAACAAATCCAAAAGAGGCACAAGGAAACCTGGGAGCAGGGGATAAAAACGCTGCAGCACCTGAAGACATCCAATAAGCCATCATTCTGTGTCTCTGCAAACTCTGCAAGTGTATCCAACTGCAGACACAGGGTACAGCTCAAGCACAACCTCTACAAACCAGTCCCCACTATAAACCACGCAAGCAATTTTTCAATGCACTGAGCCGTTAAAAAAAAACGCAAGCAATTTTTCAATTTAACCTCAAATTTAGCAAGGAAGTGGAGGGTTTTAGGGTGAGTAAAAAGTAAAAAAAAAGAGGGTAAGTATTGCAAAGTTCCCCAAATTTGCCAGAAAAGTGGAGGCGGTAGCGGTTAGGGTTAGTAGCAGTGGTTTGTAGCAGCTGTGGCTGCAGCTAGACCTTTCTCAAATAGTGAGGAACGCTTGATTGGTAACGAGCCACACCTGAGTGCAAAATATGAGGCCGCTAATAACTCAACCCAAACACACTGACATCACTGGGAGGTGTAGACATGAACAGGAACACCCTGACAAATACATGTCAGTATTTACTTATTCATATTTCTTTCGATTCTATAAAGAATCTGAAAATATTTTTTGACATTTATTGCTTTATGGGTTACATGACTGCAGTCGGTTACAGCTACTTGACACCAGACACCATGTGCTGGTGAGTCAGTATACACATTACAAACAGAACAGTAACCACAGCACAAGCTTTCAGTCTTTACCATCTACACAAACAATGAGGACAAGCAACACAGCTTCAAATCACATCAAGGAGTCCTGTTCTAATAAACAGCAGCTGGGATTTCCACTGTGTTCATCACTACTTGGTTACTATTTTTATATTAGAAGAAAAGTAGAAAACAACTTTAAAAATAAAGCTGTTTTTCTTTGAAACATGGCTTTGGGTGTGTGCTTGGAAGCTCCTGTAATTATTTCTGGCACTAAACAACAATCCGGAAAGAAGTGTTTGTAGATGCCACAATTATATTTTACAGATATTGTAAAGAGTTTTTTTTTTTTTTTTTTTTAACGGCCAAGAGGTTGTTGCTTTTTGTCTCTATTTTATAACACACAGGTCACGCCACAAGCCAAATGTTTGAAAGAAAAGCCAATAGCGTCCAAACAAAGTTCTCCTAACAATGCAATTCCTGTAAAACATCATGAAACTTATAGATTTGGGGTAGTAATTATTGCATAACCATTGCACCACTTTCCTCATTTTCCTTGGTGAAATACACTTTGTTAATCTATCCTGGCAAAGCAGAGAGACTTAATTTTAGAGTGCAAAACAATTTCAAAACACATCTTTGTGTATGTAAAACACCGTCTACCTTCTTCAGTGCATGGATGTGCACTATATTGCCAAAACATATATTTGGATACTCTCTAGATAATTAAATCCAGGTCTTTCAATCTGGTTAGGTGTGGAGTCTAGGCAAACAATCACCCTGAAATGCAAACTGCTTTTCCAATTGCTTGTGAGTCCATTCATGAAATGTAATTTCCTTCAATAAAGAGTGGTGGTAATGCATCTAAATGTAACCTTGTTATCATCATTCATTGAAGATGTAATGTACTAAATTCATGATGATGATGAGAGATTTTCATACTCTCAACTTTGTTTAACATTGTTGGGTTGTGTAACAAGTTCTAGGTTTGGGCGGTTGGGCGATAGCCACACTCGGGGACTGAGGAGACGGTTTAGAGGGTTTTATTTTGTTCACCCACATTCAGCGCAATTTAACTTTCAGACGCTCTCTCTCTGGTACGCTCCTTTCATACGCTCCTCTCTTGCATTTCTCCCTGGTCCCCTGCTGCTCACTGCTTTTAAATACAGGTAGAATGATTAAAATGCCCCGCCACACCTGCGTTCCACCATTCACAAGAGCCATTCCCACGCACGACTTCTCCTGCCCCTCCCACTCCGCCACCACACACCCCACAGGTTGGTACCTCCTTTTACTATGTTGGATATAGAACCCCTAATGCCAGTTACGTAGATTAACTCAGTGGTTCTCAAACTGTGGTGTTCCAGGATCCCCAGCGGTCCTCGTGCCGTGTCTTAAGGCTGGGATACACTGTGCGATTTTTTCAATCGTTGTACTCATGTGCAGAGCCCTAATGTGCGCAGCTCACGATGCATGATCTCACTGCTCACACTATACGTTCATACACGACACGTTGGGGTCAAGTTTCCGGAAGTGCAACGTACAAATTAGAAGAAGAAGAAGAACACAGCGTAGCCATTAAAACAGACAAAGAAGAAAAACCTGGAAGTGGAGAGACACTCGCAAATCTGAGCAAAAAGAGCTTTAAAAAAAAAAAAGACGGCGATGTGATGGACCAGGAGCTGGCTGGACAGTCGTGGGCAGTACAGTCCGTCAATTTTACAGCGGTCCTACGGTGTTCGTGCATCCGCAGTGTGAGCGGTTAAGGTAAGCCGGTTCGTGGCACTGCTTCAACTGTGAGATACCCTCACGAGGAGCGACTGGATTTCAAACATGATTGAATTCCTTACAACCATACTCATTGCTGATCAGGAGCTGGTCGTGAGGTGTTCATCGCTTCCTGTGACCCCATGTATACTACACGATGCACAACTCACGATTTAGCTGAGACTAGTACGATCCCAAAAATAGACGCACGAGTCGAAAATCGGCTCTAAAAAGGCTTAAAATCGCACAGTGTATGCCCGCCTTTAGGGTTCATTACAGAAGTACATGACTACATATAAGGACCAATGCACCAAAAAAACAAACGTTAAATGTACAGTATACTGTATGCAATAAATGTGCACATGTTTTTATTGGTAATACATTAAACACATTTTATGTTAAATACAAGAGTAGGACTATGGTTGTGTACTCTATAGGTTCCTTTCTACTAAAAAGAGCCTACATATCTAAGTTGAAGCATAGAAAAAAAAAAAGATCTTTCTTATGGCATTTATTAGGGGTACAATTGGCAATAAAAAAAATCTCTGTTTTTGACAAGAGGATTATGAGGGGGTCCTCAAAAAATGTTTTCTCCTATAAGAAGTCCCTGGAACCAAAACAAGGTTTAAGAACAAGTGATGGACAGCTCTATAAGATGTCCCAGAGACTACAGGACACACAGAGAAACCTGCATGAGCCCATGGGACCGAGAGCCTAGCGGCTAGCCCAACGTACGCCCACTAACTCAACCACCCACCTGATCTGATTTTTGCTAATGGCATGTCTGTCTAAGCAAAAAATGCATTTGGAACCAACAATGCAGAAAATGAAATGACTCCATCCTTAAACCACATCTCAGACTTTAGTTGATATTTCCGTTTTTCTTTCAGACAACTTATGGAAGCTGTTTCAATGAGGTTAGGGTTTCAAAGTGCAGCTGAGTAGAGAGGGAAGTAAACACAAAGTCATTTTCAAACACTGTTATGGCTTGAAAGGCTAAATACTAATCTGGTATATCAGAGTACAATGACTAGTTTGCATTAGATGCATGACCAAGATGAAGGAAATTGCCACAAGCTTCTAAGTAGATCTATAATCACTCTTTATTATGTTGGCAGTTGCTCCAACACAGCATGTATAATTGGTGTATTGGATTCATATGAAAAGAATAGAGCATTTACTATTTTAACTATAGCTTTTCTAGCTCTATATTTACTAGCTTTTCCACATCCTTCTTTCGAGCTGTCATGGAAACAGCAGTACGTCTTTAATGACTTCTGCACTAATCGTTGAATTACTGCAGGTTAATGGTACAACCGGAAGATGGAATTGTCACAATTCTGAATAAGATGATAAAAAAAAAAAAAAACCTTTCAACAAAATGTCTCTGAAACAGAAATATATGACACCTTATTTAATTCTGGGTATTGTTGTTGAACAAAGGTAAAGGTTCTATATCAAAAGCATTTCATCTTTCATCAAGAAGGAATTAAATTACTTTTTGGGAGTCCAGGGTTTGCAATAATGAGCCATTAATGTTGGTGTATTATCCTTTGAGCAAAGTTGTTGCATAACATTTGCTTCTTTGTTTAGTCAACCAGTTTCCTTTTCCTTTTTAGCTGGCATTCATGGAAAATCCATGGACAGAAAATACAATACCCTCTTAAGTTAACAAAGCAATCAATCTAATTTGTAAGGAATAAATAAAGCTCCCATAAGTATGAGTTACATTCTAATCTTTTTAAGAAATAGAGGAAGAGGAACAGAAAAATGGGAAATGCCTTATTTGTTACAACAAGACAAAGTCTTGTGTTTTGAAAAACAGAGGAAACAATATAAAAGCTCTCCATAGATTTTCCTTAATCCACACCTCAAAAACCAGGTTTGTAACTCAGGATAAAAAAAAGCATGTTTATGTGAGGTTTGAAAAAAAGAAATAAATGTGTAAATTGATTGATTGATTTGAAATCAACATCTGAGGCATTACAAATCAAATCAAATTCAAGATCATTGAAAATTTGGAAAAATTAAAGCATTCCAAATATAGAAAGATAAGATAATTTAAGGACAATACTTTATTATAATGGTTATGTATTTGATGATACATAAACTAATATTATACAACATGAAAAATCACAGGTTATTAGAACACAGCAGAGCCAGGATTTTCAGGAGGAGGAGTTTCCACCTTATGAGTCAGAAGGCGAGAAAAATTCAACTTGCCTGTTTGAAGCTGACATTTTACAAAATGTGGAATTGCAAAGGAAGGAGGAATCATAATGTTTAAAACTTTGGCCCTCTGAATGATTCTAAAGGAATGTATATCACTGTAGCAAAACTATTATAATTTTTTTTTTTTTCATAATTCTGTCCCTTTAAAGACTATTAGTTTTTGTGTAGTTTCATTAAATTAACACCCGATGAAGCTGCCCTCCCTGGATGACAAAGCCAGATTTCACTGCTGAAAACCAAGACAAAAACATGAGACCCACCACATCCACATCAGCCCATCATCAGAGACTGACTTCCATCTGGTTTCTGATAAGTAAAGTCCCACACCACCAGACTCAATTAGTTCTTCCCTTGGGAAAAAAACTTTTCTAGTCATCTAGAAAAAAACTAGCCTTCCCTTTTGTGCTGACGTCAGCATTAATTATGGCTTACTTTAAGAGGAAGTCAAAGGCAGACAGACCAGTACGGTACTGTTAACAGTGTGAAAGAGTATCTGGACACACTCAGAGGAAATGACTCTTCAACCTACAAGGTATGACTAATTGTAATGTATTTTGATTTTGTAAAATGTATTTTATACAACCTTAACACAAAAATGGGAAAAATGTTTTGTATTCTGAGGAAAACATAGTGAAAGAAAACAAAATAAACTTAGCTTTCCTTTGTTTTAATTGTGAATTGCATTTTCCTTTTTTATATTTGTTTTTAATTTGTTCAATTATTTACAATTTCAGAAGATGCTTTTAAAAATAAGAACTGAACAAACTATTTTGGTAGTTTAGTGTGATTTAATTTCTTCTTGTAATTGCATTATTTACAAAGCTGAGACTTCTCTGTTTAAAGAAAACAGATTTTTTTCTACTTTAAAACAATTAATGCCACGTCAAAGAGTTACGCTGCAACAAGCTGGTTTACAACAGGGTCTGTTTCCATGCTGCTTTTGATGCTTAGAGTAATAGTTCTGTTTGTATAATTTTAAATGCCATTTGTGGAGAGTTGTGTAGAGAAACTTAAAATAAATGTGATAGTTATTGTATAAACACATTTAATAAATGCTTTAAAACATTGTGTAGACTACAACACACTGTATCATAAAATAATTTTGAAAATTATATTGTTATTGATAAGATATGTTGTACTGTTAATTTTTAGTAAATTATCAAATTACAAGGATATTGCAATTAAGTTTCTGAGGTCAAATATGTATCAAATATGATTGACTGGTAAGTACGATGAGGTTCAATGCTGCACAAATAAACACTATGGTGCAGCAAGTTATGTAAATTTTTCAACGTATGTACAGAAGGCGTGTTGTCCCTCGAGAAGCGGCGGAGCACTGTTACGCTCAGGATTGACCCCAATTCATTTAGCTGGATCAAATTCCCTCATTATTCAGGGCCGTGATTCAGTAAGATAAACCTGCCTGACAGAAGAGGCAGAAAGGGAGCCGGCAGTGATGATCCTCAGTACAAGTTCATTCAGACATCTCACAAGGACCACCACCGTACCCCAGACTGGTGCCCAGCTGTGCACCTAAGTTATTTATCTTTTCATGGTTTGTTTAAGAAAGTGTATTTGTACGGTTGCCGTACGGACAACCCCCTGTGCTATTGGTACGTTTAAGAAAGCACACATCTTAGGGTTAGGGTTAGTCTTAGTCACATGACCTAAACTGACCAATGCCTGACCTTTCATGTGATCTAAACTGGCCAATGAGGGGTGCTTCATATGGATAGAAGGTCCGTATATTTATACAGCTACCAAATAGCCACTGCCTTTGTTTAATAGGGATGAATAACTGTTGCTTTCTGTTTAGTTAAGACTCCCACGAAGGTAACACTTGTCGCTAGTTGTGTTGGGATTGAGGAATGTTCCCTGATTGCATTTTCTTGTGTTGATGTCTCGTGGTCGAGGGTGGCACAGGCACTGTGTACATCTTATAGTGTGGCACATAGAGTAAGCTGCAGACGGCAGCTCAATGGTGTGTTCTCTGAGTTTGCACTGAGTGTAGATGTCAGAGAGGTGTATATTGTGCTTTTGCTGCCTTTTTTTTTTTTTTGCTTTTGCTGCCTTTTGATTGTGAGGTGTCATTGTGGGGTGTCTGGTCTTTGGGCATCTTTCTCCCTTGGCATGGTGAGGGTGCGCATTCTGGTCCATGGACTGGTGTCACGATCTGAGTTTACCTCCGTACTGTGATTATAACCCTAACCCTAACATAATCCAATAAACAAATAAAACATGCATCTGTTCACTTTGAAAAGGGTGTCAAAGAATGTAGACTGAAGTAGAAACAACCTCGCTCTCCACTAACTTTTTTTTACATTTCCTTCATTCACATCTGAAGCCATAGTACGTAAAGCTGACTTGTTAAACATGAGAGTGAAATAGAAATGTTGTTACTGTATGTGTTACCATAACAACTTCCTTTACGAAATATGATTTTTAATCTGTGAGCCACACACCCAAAGTCTGTTTTCTAGTCGCTTGCACTAACAAAGAAAGCCGCCATGCGTTGTCCAAAGGTCCAGATTTTTAGAGAAATGCCTACAGTGGTGGGATCAAAATGCTTATTAGAGTTAGCGGGAGGTGAAAGTAAAGTGCAGTGCAAAGCCTATATGATTCCTTTACAAATACAATAACTGTAGAGAATGAATGAATCCTGTATTTTATAAAGAAGATAGTAAAAGCAGCAGCTTATAACACTGATTCTGTCACATACCTCAACAGGAATGTGAATTTGTCATTAACAACTGATGTTTATTTAATCTTTTACAGTTTTCCAGATCTCAATGTGACGCTACTGTATGAAGAGCTCAACCACACCAATGAGTCTCATTGTCCGCACTCAGAAGCCTTGGAGTGGCTTAAAACAGGGCAGCCAGTGTTCATGATGTTCATTGCAGTGCTCGGAATTGTTCTCAACACTTTGGTCTTGACGGTGTTTTTCCTGCAGAAGAAGTCCTGCACTGTGGCTGAAATCTACCTGGGTAATCTGGCGGCTGCTGACCTTGTCCTTGTGTCCTGTTTGCCCTTCTGGGCCATCAGCTATGCCAATGATTTGAACTGGCCTTTCGGTCAGTTCATGTGCAAAGCTCTTAATGCAGGCATCATCATCAATGCATACTGTAGCATTTACTTCCTGGTTCTGGTTAGCATAGATCGCTACATAGCCCTGGTACATCCAATGTCACATGGAAGAATGCGTAAACCAAAGTATGCCTGGTGGGGATGTCTGCTAATGTGGGGCTTTGGTTTGATCTTGAGCATTCCCACGATTGTCTTTCTGGAAGTAAATTATTTCCCAAACAATATTGTTTGTATGCTTAACTATCCCAGCAAACATTTCGCTGTGGTCTCTGAGGCAATGTTGACAGTGTTTAGTTTCATCATCCCCATCTCTATCATCTCGTTCTGCACTATTAAGATTATTCGTGTTTTGAGGACCAAGACTATGTCGAGGTTCAACGCTGACAAAACAAAACATAGGGCCACCACTCTGATGCTGGTGGTCCTCTTGGCCTTTCTCATCTGTTGGATACCTAACTACTTAATCACAATGATGACCTGGCTCCTACGCGTTAAAGTTTTAGGAGGGTGCTACATCACTAATGTCTTGTTGATCTGCGGCCTGGTTTGCAGCAACCTGGCCTACTTTAACAGCGTTTTGAACCCAATCCTCTACGTCATTGTGGGAAAGAACTTCAGGAAAAAAGTTTCAGATCTTTTTAAACAACCCCTTGCATGCACAAGCTCACACTGAAAGCATGTCACCGCTGACCGAGTTAAAACAGAGTTTTTGGTCACGTTTTTTAATGTTTAATTTGTCATTGTGGGAAAGAACTTTAGGAAAAAAGGTTTCAGATGTTTTTAAACAATGGTGAGTAACAAAGACGCTTTCAGAGCGTGGACATTCAAACCTATACTCCACACAGAACACTTGTGTATAATGTACAAATACTAAAATACGTCATCTTATGCTTTGATATTACTAAAGCATTTAAATCAGAGGTCTCAATCTCGCGGCCCGGGACGTTAATTTGTGGCCCACAGGACAATGTGAAAATATAATGTTAGTTTTAAACTGTATTGTAATGACGTGACTCGAGCCGTTATCAAATGTTTATCAGCCTTTAATGGAAGTCTTTAAAACACATTTAAACAAAGACAAACATTGGCAGAGAAAGCTGTATGTAACAACGATGCTTCAAATGCCATGGGAAACCACAACACATGTTAAACATTGAATAAACTACACAATGAATATAACTCAGTAACATAGGACCCAGTCTCTTACAATATGAATGGCACTTTACTGCATTGTGCGTTGTCAATGTCACCAAGGGAAGCACACCTCCGATGGAGCCTCCCACCCAGCAAGCTCGTACCCGCCGTCCCGCTTCCGAGGCTGGGGGCTCATAGGGGACCTACCCGCCTCTGTTATAGTCAACGAAACATTGTTGTTGGCTGGAACGTGCAGCTGATTCCATGGGGTCATTATTAGAAAATACATGGCAGTAAATAACGCCTCTGTGGCTCCGATGGTTTATATCGGCTATAATCGGCTAATGTCCCACTGTCCCAACGCTCCACTGGCGATCGCCTTTTTTGCGCTCTTTATCTCGGTACTTTCTACCATTTACAAATGTCACGATGTTCATGTCATTTCGAAATACATGAACATTGAGGGCAAAAAGAAAGGCGATTGCTGCCGAGTGGTTCATTATCCGCCTTGTTGTCGCTGCAAGAAAGAGCGGAAATGACGTTCTCGGTGCGTCTGGTTGGCTAAGCACGTGACTTTAACTTTATTGCTTGAAAAAAAAAAAAACTTTATTGGGAGAGCGACAGTAATTAGCCAACATCATTAAAGCTAGGGTAGGTAATTTTCTCCAGATATACTTTTTAAGTTTTTGGTTGAAATTATCTTTATGTCCTGACAAAAATTAAGATCTTATGTGCTCTGAAAAAGGAATGAAGAAGATCTGTCATCTGTAGCAGCTGTAAATATGCAATAACTTCAACCAATGGAAAAAAAACGTTTTTTTTTTTTTAACCAATCAAGTCTCCCTTTCTCCCTGCTCGTTCTCAACCCCTTGCATGCACAAGCTCACACTGAAAGCATGTCACCGCTGACAGAGTTAAAACAGAGTTTTTGGTCACGTTTTTTTAACATATAATGGTAAAGTTTCTTGTTTAATTACTGCTGAATGAGACATGAGACAACGTGGTTTCTACACGATACAAGCGATGAGCTGAGCTCCTCTTCTGCAGCAGCTGTGCACATGCATGTGAGTGAGATGGACCACAGAGGGGAGGGGCGAGGGGGGTAAAGGCGGAGCCGTCGGGGAGGCTACATTCAAAATCATAATAACTTTCGAAAATCGCCGACCCTACCTTTAAAGAACTGTCAGTAATGACGTTTATGAAGATTTTTTTTTTTTACCAACTTTTTTTTCTGGAATACCTAATGCGGTCCAGCCTCACCCAGACTCTGCCTACTGTGGCCCTCAGGTAATTTGAGTTTGAGACCCCTGATTTAAATCATGTGTCAAATTTGGTATTTGGTATATTGTAAATTGTATATAATGTTGTATAAACTTTCTTTAATGCTGAATTTATTGATACAATTGTGTGCAAATTAGAACTTTTACAAAAACCCATTTTCTGGTCACTCTGGTAGGAAAAGTCCCAAGTGAACACATTTTTGGGCAGATTTGGGCTGTTTTCGACATGATAGCACTATAAACTCACTACGGAACTATCAGTGACACATCTATGATGTCAGTGCAGCTCTGAGGGATTGAAAATCAGTGGATGTGTCACAAAGACTGTATTGGGAAGATGACAATTAGGAACAATACTCAAGTAGGATGAGTTTCAAGCATGCTCAGTTAATACTAAAAGTTTAATTTGCCACAAAAACAACCCCCACAAATTACACCATTAATACCAGCCTGAGCCTGACCGTACAATCTGATTGTTGTAACTGAATAGAAACTCATAAGAAAAGATGTTTTTTCTGTCTTTGGTCCAGATGTGATAAACCTGTACAATCTATAGCTCTGGTTTGCTGTTCTCAGCTACCAGCTGTGGCACCTGGAAAGTGGAAAATTAGCCAATAAAAGCATTAAAAATATGGGGACTCTTGTATTTTTGGTTAAAAATTATCATTATAATATGATCTTGATCAGAACATGAACAGAAAGGGTCAGTCTTTGTCCCACACCAGGCGAGAGATGACCAGAAATAATAAAAAGTGTAGAAATGAATCTATTCAGAAGCCACTAACTGTTTTATTCCACTTATTTAGAAAATGAGATTCTTTAAAATGTGTGTTGACTCTCATTCATTCCATGATTCCCTCATTGTTCTTTATCATAAAAATATAATGTCAATGTTAGATCTAAATGTGAAATGTTAAAACTGAATCTAAATGTTAAATGTTACATCTAAATGTCACGAGTGAAACTAAATGTTTAGCTAATGTGCAAATGCACCGGAAGTACCAAAATAAGTTTCTGTAAAATGTGTGTTAATGTTAACTCTCATTGTTTTTAAAGTATTCTGTGCAAAATGTTGTATCTGGACAAAGGGGGTACTTAGATTTAGAAATAGAAAGAGAAAGGGGGTACTTGAGTTTAAAACTTCTATAATCACTGTTCTACTGCTATAGTCAATCAAAAAGGCTCATATCTGTATATTATATATATGTATTCATTACAAATATATTCAGGTTGAATTCAAGACAATTTTACAAGGACTTCTAGTAATTTACGTGTTTAGAAACATATTTCCCAAGATATATATACTCATAGATTTTTTTTATTTTTATTTTTTTTCAATTAACTGACAGTTTGATTTACTGATCTTGAAGTGTGTGTGCTTCTGATGTATTGTCTCTTGAGGAAAAAACTACTTTACTAAAAAGATTTACTAATGGTGGTGGTGGGGGGGACAATAAAAACTGTACCCTCATGAGACATTTGTCTCCACATGTGGAGCTAATGTGTTCACTCACTGTGGGCTGTGGGCATGGGTACACCCTTCTTTTTCCTTAGGACAAAGTGATTTTCATGCCAAAAGAAATTTACAATCACACCATGAGTTTCTTGGTTTATTCTTGCCTTTCCAACAATACCACAGGTTTTTTTTTAGAATTTTCTTTTTTATCCAAAATATGTATTTATTTTCTACATTGTGAATAAAAAACCTGATAAACATATTATGTCTGTGCAGTCACTGTCTGCATGACTATCAAGAGACATACTTCTTCCATTCATGTGACAGTGTTTTGTGATGTGTGCATGTATGTGTGTGTGTGCTGCATCATTGTGTTCTACCTGCCTTTCAACTCTTTTTAAGATAAGATAAGATCATCCTTTATTCATCTCACAATGGAGAAATGTACAGTGTTACAGCAGCAAAGCAGGATAGCAAATGAAACTCACACAGTGCAAAATTAGATTTGATAAAAATATAAACATTCAGAAAAAAAAAAAAATGCATCATGAATTAGTTGAAGAGCCAGTAACATCAACATGTAAGTCTATATACAGTGTATGAACACTGTCATGCACACAGTGCATATAAGGATGGACAAGTACACAATTGGTCCCATAAATTATTATTATTTACATGAAGAATGACAGATTGGCATTGGATAATAGCCACGTGTCCTGGTGAACAATGATGACTTTTATGGATAACATTGTCATTTTGCTGAGAAAAAGATCCATGTGAATGCAAACCTGAAAAGGTGACGGTGCGTGTTGGTGAAAAAGGGAATGAGAATCAGCAGAAATGATGTGAGTGAATGTCAAAGCACCTGGTGGAAAGGTTGAGATTGATGAAGCAGAGAAGGTGATAATGAACACCTTTGATCAGGAAAAAGTGAACCACACAAGGTCATGAACAAAGTGTAAATAAAAGGAGTAAAAGAGTGCAGACAGGTTAAATGTTGGAGGATGAGGGTGACAGAGGGGGTGAAAAACAAACTAATTTCATATTGCACATGCAAATACATTGTTTTCATTGTATAAAAGTTTAATTCTCTTTAAAGCAAATCTGTAAAGTAGTGTTTACATGAATGTGGGATTTTTTTGTGGACAGAATGTCATGGCCCTTCTGTGTGTCCACTCCCCTCTCCCGGTGTGGGCGGCGATTACCTGGAGTTGCTGCTGATGAGCACACCTGGCTTCAATTACCTCACCCAGCTGACAAAAGCCCTGTGCTCCAGCCAGTCTTCGCCAGATTGTCAGTCTTCTAGACGCGCTGAACTGTGTTCCTGTTTTGTACCTGGCCTACTCTGCTTCTTGATTTTTGAAGAGTTTGGACAATAAATTGCACTCACCTTGCCTTCTGTCTTGAGTCACTTTTTGGGTCAGCACCTTTGAGCTTTGACAGAACAATCTGGCCAATGGACCCAAGAGACTTGGACTCCCTCAAACGTGCGCTGGGTTCCCAGGGAGCCTTGATTGGCCAGCATGATACAATGCTTCGAGAGATCACACAGAAGCTGACAGAGTTGACTGCGAATGTTGCCCAGCTTGGTAATCAGGTGGACCAGCTCTCCACTCAACTTGCAGCTGCTGCTCCTTCACCTCAAGCCCTGGTTCAACCTCCATCTCCCTCCGGGAGCCAGCTTCCTCAGCCCACCAACCGAGAGCCTCACATTCCTACTCCTGAACGATACTCTGGGGACCTGGGTGCTTGTGGACGTTTCCTTCTCCAGTGCTCCCTGGTGTTTGATCTCCAGCCTTCTGCCTACACCTCAGATAAGTCCCGTATTGCTTTTGTCATAAGTCTACTGACGGGTAAAGCCTCCCAGTGGGCTACTGCATGTTGGGAAAGCCAATCAGACATTTTCCTGACTTTTGCTGCTTTCACTAAGGAGATGAAGAGAATTTTTGATCATCCTTTGAAGGGGAAGGAAGCAGCTAAACGTTTGTTAATGCTAAGTCAAGGCTCCTCCTCTGTGGCCCAATATGCTGTGGACTTTAAGATCTTGGCCGCCGAGAGTGGGTGGGATGATACAGCCCTTCAAGCAGCTTTTTCAAGAGGGTTAACCGACAGTGTTAAAGACGAGTTAGCTGCCCGAGATGATACAAACTGTCTCGAGGATTTCATCTCACTTTCCACTCGCTTAGACAATAGGCTCAGGGAGAGACGCCGTGAGAGAAGCTCTCGCCAGTCAGCTCCACGGGTTCCAAGCTCTTCCCAATTTGCTTCATTGTTGCCTTCTGCCTCAACCAGTTCTCCTGTTTTTTCCAGTACTTCAGATCCTATGCCTGCAGAGGAACCCATGCAATTGGGTAGAGCCAATCTTTCAGCCGCTGAACGCCTCCGCCGCCAAAGGTCAGGCTTGTGCATGTATTGTGGTCAAGAGGGGCACTTCATCAGCTCTTGTCCACTACGGCCAAAAGAAAGGGCTCATCAGTGAGTGGAGAGGCCCTGGTGAGCCATACATCCTCTCCCCAATCTCCTTGCTCTGATCGGCTCCAACTCCAGTCCTCCATTATCTGGCATTGTAAGTCCATTCCTCTATTTTCTCTTGTTGATTCTGGGGTCGATGACAATTTTATTGATTCTGCCATAGCCCAGCAAGCTCAAATCCCCATGGAGCCCTTTGACCCACCTAGGGATGTTAATGCATTAAATGGAGAACATTTGGCCAAAATAACACACCGTACTATCCCTCTCACACTGCTAATACAGGAGACTAATCACAAGGAACAAATTCAATTGCTTGTTATTTCATCCCCACATGTTCCTATAGTTCTGGGTCTTCCATGGCTCAAACGCCATAACCCCCACATTGACTGGTCAGTGAACAAGATTGTGAGTTGGAGTGTATTTTGTCACACAAACTGCCTTCAATCTGCCATTACTCCAGCAGACTCCCCTAAGCCACCTCCTCGCCCCCCCGATCTGAGTTTGGTTCCCAAGGATTACCATGATCTGGCAGAAGTTTTTAGTAAACAGAGAGCGCTGTCCCTTCCCCCACATCGCCCTTACGATTGCGCAATCAATCTCCTTCCTGGAGCCCCTCTGCCATCTTCTCGCTTGTACAAATTATCTCGTCCTGAAAGGGAGACTATGGAACTTTATATTAAAGACTCTCTGGCAGCAGGCTTGATTCGTCCCTCTTCTTCCCCTTTGGCAGCAGGATTTTTCTTTGTTGACAAGAGAGACAAGACGTTACGCCCCTGCATTGATTATCGTGGGCTTAACGATATTACTGTTAAAAATAAATATCCTCTGCCTCTTATCGACTCTGCTTTTGAGCCTCTACAAAAGGCTACAATTTTCACCAAGTTGGATCTACGTAACGCTTACCATCTGGTCCGTGTCCGTCAAGGTGATGAATGGAAGACCGCCTTTAACACCCCGTTAGGTCATTTTGAATATCTTGTTATGCCTTTTGTTCTCACCAATGCCCCAGCTGTTTTTCAGACATTAGTCAACGATGTTCTTAGAGACATGCTAAACAAGTTCATTTTTGTGTATCTGGATGATATACTGATTTTTTCAAATGGCCTTTCCCAACACATCCAACATGTCCGTCTTGTGTTACAGCGTCTCCTGGATAACAAGCTTTTTGTCAAAGCGGAGAAATGTCAATTTCATTCGCCTTCTGTTAACTTTTTGGGTTTTGTGATTGAGCAGGGACAGATTAAAGCAGATCCTGATAAAGTGAAAGCAGTGGGGGAGTGGCCCACCCCAGAAACACGCAAACAACTCCAACGATTCCTAGGATTTGCAAATTTTTACCGACGCTTCATCAAGGACTACAGTAGGAAAGCGGCACCTTTGACCCGACTCACGTCCACCTCCCTTCCTTTTAAGTGGTCTCCAGAAGCTGAAACTGCTTTCTCCATTCTTAAGAAGCTCTTTATTTCTGCACCTGTTCTATCTCATCCAGATCCCTCTCGGCAGTTCATTGTGGAGGTCGATGCATCTGACACAGGAGTTGGAGCTGTCCTGTCTCAACGATCTCCTGAGGACCACAGACTGCACCCTTGTGCTTTTTTTTCTCGTAGGCTGTCTCCTGCGGAGAAGAATTATGACATCGGCAACAGGGAACTGCTGGCTGTTGTGCTCGCTCTTCAGGATTGGAGACATTGGCTTGAAGGTACTGAGCACCCCTTCATCATTTGGACAGATCATAAAAATCTTTCTTACCTCCGTTCTGCAAAGAGACTCAATTCCCGTCAGGCTAGATGGGCACTGTTTCTTGGGAGGTTTAATTTTACTTTAACCTATCGCCCAGGCTCCCGTAATGTCAAGCCAGATGCCTTGTCCCGTCAGACTTCGGCGGAGCTTCAGATTCAGCCTGAACCCATTTTGCCACTTTCCTGCCTCGAGGATGAACCAGATTTTCTGGAGACCCCACATTTAGTTGGAGCTGTACACTGGGAGATAGAAAAGATAGTCAGAGATGCTCAACAGTCTCAACCAGATCCAGGTAATGGCCCGCAAGATTGTTTGTTTGTTCCTGAATCTGCTCGCTCTGAAGTCTTGCAGTGGGCACACTCCTCAAAACTTACATGCCATCCTGGAGTTTTTAGGACTCTAGCATTCATCAAACAGCGGTTCTGGTGGCCCTCTATGGTTAAGGATACACGTGTGTTTGTGTCCTCTTGCTCTGTTTGTGCCCGTAGCAAATCCAGCCATCAGTCACCAGCCGGACTCCTCCACCCTCTCCCTATTCCCAGCCGGCCCTGGTCACACATCGCTGTTGATTTTGAAACGGGACTGCCTCCTTCTGCAGGGAACACTACTATACTCACCATTGTGGACCGTTTCTCTAAAGCTGTGCATTACTTGCCACTCCCTAAGTTGCCAACTGCTACAGAGACTGCCAGTCTTCTAGTACAACATGTATTCCGACTTCATGGGATTCCTAGTGACATAGTATCAGATAGAGGGCCTCAATTTACATCTCAAGTATGGAGAGCCTTTTGCCAGTCTTTTGGAACGTCTGTGAGTCTCTCTTCAGGTTATCACCCCCAGTCAAATGGCCAGACGGAGAGAGCCAATCAGAACCTGGAATCTGCTCTGCGCTGCGTCACATCCCGGCATCCCTCCTCATGGAGTTCGCACCTTCCCTGGATTGAATATGCTCACAATACCCTCATATCATCTGCCACAGGTATGTCGCCTTTTATGGTTTCTCTGGGTTACCAACCACCGCTATTTCCAGAACAGGAACAGGAGGTGGCTGTTCCCTCCGTGCAAGCCCATCTTAGACGTTGCCGCAGTATCTGGAAGGCCGCACGGGCTGCTCTCCTAAGGACTGAAGCACAAAATCGTAAGATGGCCGACAGGCATCGGAGACAGGGTCCTACGTACCAAACCGGACAGAAAGTGTGGTTGTCGTCTCGGGACCTTCCTCTTCAGGTAGACTCTCGCAAATTGGCTCCTAAATATGTTGGTCCATTTGTCATTGACAGAATCATCAACCCATCTGTGATCCGCCTCAAGTTGCCGCCATCCTTAAAGGTTCATCCATCCTTTCACGTATCCTTACTCAAGCCAGTTACTACCAGTCCTCTGAGCCCTCCGGCCGATCCCCCTCCTCCCACCCTGCTGGTGGATGGCCATCCGGCTTTCACCGTACGTCGGGTCCTGGATGTGCGCCGCCGTGGGAGAGGTTTCCAGTATCTCGTGGACTGGGAGGGTTATGGCCCGGAGGAGCGGTCCTGGGTCCCTCGTCGCAACATTTTGGGTGCCTCTCTGCTTCGGGACTTCTATAGGGCTTTTCCGGACAAGCCTGATGGGGCGTCGGGAGTCGCCCGTTAAGGGGAGGGGTACTGTCATGGCCCTTCTGTGTGTCCACTCCCCTCTCCCGGTGTGGGCGGAGATTACCTGGAGTTGCTGCTGATGAGCACACCTGGCTTCAATTACCTCACCCAGCTGACAAAAGCCTTGTGCTCCAGCCAGTCTTCGCCAGATTGTCAGTCTTCTAGACGCGCTGAACTGTGTTCCTGTTTTGTACCTGGCCTACTCTGCTTCTTGATTTTTGAAGAGTTTGGACAATAAATTGCACTCACCTTGCCTTCTGTCTTGAGTCACTTTTTGGGTCAGCACCTTTGAGCTTTGACACAGAAATCCAACTCTAGGACCTAAAGAAGAAAGAAAATACATGGGGAAAAGATCCATGATCCTGTAATGTAGGGTTTGGATAACGTTGGTTATTCTAAAAGAGAGTAGTGATGCCTTTGGTATCAAATTCATGTCTAACTTTGATAAGCACGTCTGAAACCATTATTCATTCACACCAGTCATACCGGTGGTGGTAAGCTACGTTGTAACCATAGCTGCCCTGTGGCAGACTGACAGAACCGTGCCTGCCATTTCGCACCTACAACCCCTCTGACCACCACCAACTTATGCACAATTCATACCCATTCATACAAGGCAATGTGGGTAAAGTGCCTTGCCCAAGGATACAACGACAATGACTTGGCTTGAGCGAGATTCGAACGCCCAACCATTCAGTTATTGGACTCTATCATTGACCAACACTTTTGAGTTCTCTTCTTTTTATAAGAAAAATGCATTTGTACGATGGAGCATTGTAGTCAGTAAAAAATATTAAAAATCAGTTTTCCGAATTAATATTTTTTTCAATCCGTTTGCCAAATTAATATTTTTTTTAGTCCGTTTTCCGAATTAATATTTTTTTTAAATCCATTTTTTCGAAATAATATTTTTTTTTATTTCGTTTTCCAAAATAATATTTGTTTTTAATCCATTTTCCGATCTAATATTTTTTATAATCCGTTTTCCAAATTATTTTTATTTAATCCGTTTTCCGAAATAATTTTTTTTTTTAATCCGTTTTCTGAATTATTTTTTTCCTGTGAGGATTATCTCAATCTTTTTTTTTTTAACACAGAGACTGGTTCCGTGTCAGAGTTCATCACAATGGCATCATCCACAGTGCTGGATATTCATCCATTTGATGATTTTTACTTCTCGAGTTAGAATATAAAGATATTAAGGATTTGCAGTCGTCACAACTTTAACATTAGTGACTGACAGGTAAAGAGGATACTTTAGTTCTTGAGGACACAGTCGTCGTAAAGCATAGCTTGCAGTCCTGGTTGAATTCATTAGTAACAACTATAATACTACGGGCAACTTCACGGATTCCGGTAGATAATAATAATAATCTTAATGATGCATATGGCTGTTATGCTCAACCTAGGAGCCACTGAACGGCACATGAACACGTCATCCTACACCAGCCTCAAGCAGCACACCAACACATCTTTTCCAAAATCAGGGCTATTTATCTAAGCCGCATAAGAAAAATAATAATTATCAAACTGGGTTACGCAGAACCCAAAAATAAAAGAACATAGGTTTTCTAGCCAACTGGGCCAAACTGAAGAAAACGTATCACAGAGCCGCGTCTGTCTCGCTGTCAAACTGTCAGTTGTCAAAGGACAGAAGGACAGAAGAACGTGCTGCGTGCTGGTTGGAGCGTGGGTAGGATAACCCGCCCTCTGAACCACCTCTGGCTCCATCAGACGTCATCTTGGATATTTTTGAAAAGGCCCTCCACCGAAGCTCAGCCAATCCGAAGTGGTCTCTGTACTGCACTTAGAGCATCACAGAAAGGCACTGTATAGTTTTCCCTCATAATCCGCACGGCAACACACTGTTTACCTCCCAAAATACACCGCTTTAACACTTCACACACTCCCACAATGCACCGCTCTCCCACGTCACAGTCACATGCATTTTCTCACATTCGCCACCTGGGGGTGGAATTGCAACACTACCCCCACTCTGGAGGATGATTAAAACATTAACATTTCTCCAGCATCGTGGCACTGTACACAAGAAGATACAAATTAAATCAATATACACGTTACCCACACTTTCCATAGTCTTTGAAGGGTCCCTTCTAGAGCAGAAAAAAATGAAAGGGCAATGCCCATAAAGCATTAATTCAAGCATACTGCATATTCCTTCCTTTTGTAAGTATAAACAAACATCTCAACGTGACATTTGTGCATTCAACTAACGCAGTCAGAAACAGGTCCATACTTGTCATCACGCAAAGACATTTTTCCACACCTTTGCGCAATACCATTCCTAGCAGTAAACATGCAGAATTACACGACCCATTAATATAAACATCACATCTAACCTCACAAATGCTAAGTCACATCCATATTAATACAGTACTGGGACTTTTACATTTACACATGGCAGGAACTCTTTTCTTTAACAACACTGGAACTTTTTTGTTCACAACAATTCAGGAATCTTTTTTCTTTTTCTTTTTTTTTTTTATAACACTGGAACTCTTTTCCTCCGAGGTGGGCAGCAATCCATCTACACCCAACCTCAGGAAATTGTGATCAGTGACTAATCCAGTCACCAAACAGGTCAGGAGCCCTGCAGTCCTTCCGGGGTCGACGTAAAGGGGAGGAGTTGAAAAGTGGACGAGCAGCTTGTCCCCGAGCCTCATGCTGGATTTCAGCTTGATCCAGTGAAAGCTCAGCAAACTGGCCAGGGAGCGGACTACTGCTTGGTGAAGTTGCCGGTGATGATGGTGCAAAGAAAAGACCTTGAAGGGCTTCCACCGTGGGATCCTCTGTCTCTGGTGCTGTGTCCCAAATGTCGAGGGGGCTGATGTCGATGTCTGAAGAACTGAGGTCTGGCAAATGGGGTGGGGCCCCCACCGGTACCCGGGTTTCAGCCTCCTTAAAGACCCAGTCATTGTCTAGTGCATTCCTGGAGTGGTAAGCTTTGAGCTTATCATGATCGTCCAGTACATCCACGACGAAGTATGGACCCTCGTAAGGAAGGTAGGAACTTCCGTACTTTGTTTTTAACTCTCTTTGTGCCTTTGACCAGGAACCACACTGCATCACCAATTTGGTATTGAACTCTGCAAACATTTTTGTCATACCGGCGTTTGGCGCGTTCAATATATTTCCCCAGCGCCTCCCGCGCCAACTGATGAGAGAGCTCCAGCCATTTCCTAAGCAGTACAACATAGGATGGAGGTGTAGGAGTGTCGTTTCTATCAGGGGGCAACCCGGCAATAAGATCGACCGGCTCTGTAACTTCCCGCCCGAATAGCATCATGTTTGGCGTCAGTCCAGTGGAGCTGTTTTTTGTCGCGCGGTAAGCCATGAGCGCATATGGTGTCATAATGTCCCAGTCCCAGTGACATCGTTCCGCAGTGGTAGCTATGATTTTCTGCAAGGTGGCGTTGAAATGTTCCACTTGGCCGTCCGATTGGGGGCGAAAAGGTGTGGTTCGCGTCTTGTTAATTCCTAACAGCACACACATTCCCTGGAACACAGCTGACTCAAAGTTAGTGCCCTGATCGCTGTGTAGGCACTGTGGAGCTCCGTACCGACACACCCACTCAGCAACAATCTTTTCAGCCACTGTTGTCGCTTTTTCGTCAGGAAGAGGATAAGCCTCCACCCATTTGCTAAAATAGTCTTGTACCACAATGATGTAACGATTGCATCTTTCGGTTTCATTTAGTGGTCCCATTAAATCGACTGCAATCCGTTCAAAAGGGGCACCAACCCTCACCGTGCCCATGGCGGCTCAAAAAGTTTTCTTTGGGCGGGCTTTTTCAGCACAGCTGGTACAGGTGCGGCACCACAGGGTTACGTCGTCCCTCATGTTGTACCAGTAGTATCGGCCTTTGAGACGTGTGAGGGTCCTTTCTCCTCCAAAGTGGCCACCAACTGGGCCTTCATGTAGTTGTTCTGTCACTGAGGTGCGGTACACTTTAGGCAGCAGAATCTGGGGATAAAACACCTTCCCATCCGTGCAGTAAAACTTCCTCTGTAAAACTCCATCTTGTAGGTACAACCTCTTCCACTGTGACCAGTACGCTTTGGTGGCAGGGCTGTAAGGTGCTACGTCAGCCCAAGTTGGTCTGCCACTTCCCTCCTCCATCCACTGCTTCACTGGTGCTATATCCGGGTCTGCTTCTTGGGCCCTGATTAACTGCTCTTGAGTCCAACCACTGAACAGGTCAGCTTGGGCATGTTCACTCACCCTGTAAATAACTGGACGAAATAGAGAATCGCCTTGGTCATCACTAAAAGGGTCTACTACCCCCACTGAAGAAGACTTAGACTCGACAAAATTTCCATCGGGCATCACTACCCCCACTGGAGGTTGCTCTGCAGGAGTTTTTACAGCATGCTCCCCAACCGGATTTTCAGCCATGTTGCACTAAGTCCTCTTGTGCTGAAATTGGTTACTGAGGTTGGGCTCTGGCATGGTGTCCTGGAGAGCACGTCAGCATTTTGGTGGTGTCCTCCTGGATGATAAATCACCTGAAAATCGTGCTCCGCCAGTTTCTCGAGCTGGCCCTGAGGCTCCCTCAGCCGAGTCAACCAGCGCAGGCTGCTGTGATCAGTCCGTATAACAAATGGTCTCCCTAGCAGGTACTGTCGGAAATGGGAGGTGAATTTGACAGCTGCCAGGAGTTCTCGTCTGGTGGTACAGTAGTTTTGCGCTGTGGATGAGAGTCTTCTGCTTCCATAACCTAGCACCCTCTCTTCACCCTCCTGCACTTGGGAGAGGACTGCTCCGATTGGGCTAAGGGTCCCAATACCGTAGCTGGCTGCAGGATCCCAGCAACAGCGCCCCTCTTCAAGGTGACAGGTGAAGCACGAGGGTTGAAGACTCTAATGGGAATGTTTGTGGACCACTGCACTTGTATAACGATGTAAGCCACCAGAACGTGGTGTCTCTCGATAAACCCTTTGGTCGGGGTCAGCATCAGGTCCCCATCGGCAGCACGGTGGAGGCGGACGGTGCCTGGAACTACATATTCACACCCCGATTCCAACACGGTAGTGTGGGCCACCCTGACGATATGTACCTTGGGCTCACTCTTCGGATTAAACCGAGGTATCTTCTCTCCAAGGAGCATAATCTTGCGGCAACCGTAGTCCAGATGTGCACTTGTCTGCCGTAAGAAGGGGTGCCCCAGGATAACCTCTGTGCTAGCTGCTGTGTCAGCCATGATAAAGTTCACATTTGTGGTTCTGCTCCCTACTTGTACTGGTAGATGGATCTCCCCTAGCACCGCCAAACCACCAGGGCTAAGGCCCTGCAGGACCTGTGCGGCAGATGGTCCGACCGGGGGTCTGAATTCTGTGGGAATGGCGTTAAAAAGATGGAGGGGAACACATTCCTCCGAGCACCAGAGTCAAGCAGAGCACACATTTCCTGTCCAAATATCAGTATTTTGACACACATGTCTTCCTGGCTCGCCGTACAGGTGACCACTGTATCGGCGTTGGGTGCTGCGTGCTTATCGGCATTCCGGGCTGGCTGCCTTGGACGGCGGGGAAAGGGGCAGTTTCTCTGCATATGCCCTAGACCCGAGCAGTTGTGGCATTGAATATCTTCCATAGTTAATCTTACATTGGTGTCTTTCCTCTGGCGCCACGGCTGATTATATCTTGGCACCCTCTCCGGCGAGTCGATAGCCCAAACAGCTACCCCCACTGGCTCCACACCAGCTGGCGTGCTGTTATCGTTACGTACCGTGGCAGCCCTGGCTTGCTGGTGGACCAGACTGCGTTGCCCAGGCTGCATAAATTGTGTGACCATTGTTGCTGCCCTCCTGGTGATCTCATAACTGTGTGCGATGTCGTCTGCTTTCGCCAGGGTGTGGGGCTGTTGCTCCAGCAGTTTTTGCACCACCTCAGCATCAGCAAGGGCGTTTGTGAATATATTTCAACACTGATAGCGTCCTGCTCCGGCTCTGTACGGTCCGCATATACAATGGAAACTTTCTCGTAGATGTCATCCCTTAAAAGGTGCCGTGATACATTCTGTCCCCTTACCCTCCATCTCAGTTTGATGCTGATGGCGGCTGCATGCTCAAAGCGTGGCCTATAAGCGGTCCCTATTTCAGCCACAATCCGGCGGTAGCTCCAACGGTCAGATCTGGGGTTTTTATGGATGATAGCTCCGGCTGCACCAGTCAGGCTGAATCTCAGCTGCACCGCCATGGTTTCCTCTGACCAATGATTTGCCTTTGCACAGCTTTCAAATCGATGGATGAAGTCTTTCCAGGAACCTGTCCCATCAAAATGGCCTGGCTTTAAAATTGGGATTCACTCCCTATAGTCATAATGATCATCGTCGCTAGTGTCTATTAATTCAACATCTGGAGCTGCGTATGATGACACGGCACGTGGTGCCAACCTGGGTCTCCTCACAGCTGACTGGCCATATTGGTAGGAGTCAAGTTGCGGGGCATAATCATCATCATAGTTTATAACTCCACAACCTTCCACGGTTTGAGACATGCAGGGTGTAAATGGTGATGGTGTGAATGGGGGAAGCAAGGCGAGGGGCGGGGCAAAGGGATTTGGTGCCATGCAGTGCGCAGGGGTGGATGTATTAGCAAGCTGGTTTGCGGCATGCAGGGCAAGCGGTTGAACAGGACGATTTGCTAACCATTAGGGCGACGTAGCATCAGGCTGAGCTACTGCACTGTTTGGACAGTCACATATCTGCTGATAGAAATACGGCTGCTCACTCTCAGCATTATATCGTTGTTCGACGGGGGTTAGGAACGGGTTAGTCAAACTCGATGGCGGTGGCGTGGCGGGAAGAGCAGGGTTGAACACCGGCGTCCGGCCATGTATTATCGCTACAAAAATAATAATTCGGAAAACGGATTAAAAAAAAAATTATTTCGGAAACTGGATTAATCAAAAATATTAATTCGGAAAACGGATTTAAAAAAATACTAATTCGGAAAAAAGATTAAAAAAAAAAAATATCAATTCGGAAAATGAATTTAAAAAAAATATTTATTCGGAAAACGGATTAAAAAAATATTAATTCGGAAAACGAATTTTAAAAAAAAACATAAATGCGGAAAATGGATTAAAAAAAATATGAATTTGGAAAACAGATTTTAAAAAAAATGTTACTTCGGAAAACGGATTAAAAAAAAATATTAACTCGGAAAACGGATGAAAAAAATATTAATTCGGAAAACAGATTTTTTTTTTTTTTTACTGACTGCAATGCTCCATCGTACATTTGTGTTAACACTATAAAATTGAGGAACAACCCCTAAATAAATGTATATTTGCATGTTTTTGAGTCAAGGAACTCAGATAAGGTGAATTTCAAACAATTCTGCAGGAAAAGATGCAAAGGATTTTCAACATAACAATGTAAAAGCATTATTACTAATTGCATTTTGAAGATTGCATTAAACTTAAAATAGAAAAAGATCACAAAACATTAAAAAAAAAATCTCTACCCACATTTATTTTAATTTTATTTTTTTAAACTCATACCTTCAGTTTCGTATTATAAGGGGAAAAAAGAAAGAAAATGCAGCAATAGAAATAGAAAATGAAGTTTATTGATAGATAGTTTTAATACTACTGAAATTCTCCAGAAAAATAACTGTTTTGAGTTATATTTCAATGGCCAACAATGGTAAAGAAGTTGTAAAACAGACGAATGTAACTTGGAAGTTGACGCCCCCTGGTGGCTGCTGGGGCTAAATGTTGTCTACTTTTAGTTGTAACAGAGAAAACTCTCTTTTAAAAATAAATAATGAAAATAAAAGGGTTTTTTGCAGAGACACCAAAGCTCAGGGTGAAGCTGAAATAATGAAAATCTGAGCAAATCGTTACTCGTTATAAACTCAAACACTGAATCACATCACTGCCCTGTTTGTTTTAAACCAAAGCAATGTTTATACGAGTGCGTGTGTTATTCTCACTCTGGTGGAAAGGAGATAAACTTATTAACACTAAAAGCACAGCATTTTGCAACTTGAACATCTGGATTTTCAAGTGTTTTTTGGTGGATTTGAACAAAAGGCCCCGCCTTCACAAGCATTGATAGCATTCAGTACATTGGCCCTTTCTGAGTTAGACATGATGCAATAGATGATGTAGGTTAACTGTAACTGTACATATTCACCAAAGATTGTTTGTATTAACTGTGATGGACTGGTGCCCTGTCCAGGGTGTTTCCCTGTCTATAGTTTAGAGCTGGAGATAGACACCTGATGATCCCAGTGAAGTGAGGAAAAAGATGAATGAATTAATGAATAGTTCAGTCAGTCAAAGTAAATGTGCATTAGGATTCATTTAGCGGCTTTGAGCGCTTTACATGGATATGCATGTAATCGTATATTTGGAAGCAGGGGTCTGTTCTGGGACCTCCTTGTCCTTTCCACAAGCTTACGTGGAAAGCTGGAGGTAGGGAGAGCACTCCTCCCTGACCTTCCCTGAGCCCTGAAGCTAACTGCAAGGAGAGCAGTTAGCTGAAACCCCTGGAACAGATCAGAGCATATATTAATGACAAAAAATGACACCCAGTTAGTTAGATACATGCTGACCTAGAGGAGTTAGGGTGGAGGTGGGTTGCGAGATGGTTGCTGAGGAGGAAAAAGGCAGCTGTCGCGGTTTAAGTTGTGCTTCTTGTATGCTTTGACCAATCGGGATCCAATCTTGGCCGTTGGTTGATTGGAAATATAAAGTGGAGATCTTGCTGGGACTGGATCTGTTTCAGAATCAGAATTCCTTTATGAATCCCAGGAGGAAATTGCTTATGTTACAGCCACAGAAAAAAAAATCACGAATAAAAGAATAAAAACGTTAGCAAAGACAAAAGAAAGAATAAATGTTCAATAAGTGTATAATTAAGTAAAAGACTGTTAAAAATAGGGATCAGATACACACACATTACAGTAGTAGAAAATAAAGTAGGATAGATAACACTACTACTACTAATAATAATACAAATATACAAATTAAATACAAATATGATACAGATATTTACAAAAATAATACAAATATCCATCCATCCATCCCTTTTCAGACCCACTTATTCCTGTTTATCAGGGTCGCTGGGGTCTGCCGGTGCCAATCTCCGGCTCTCATTGGGCGCTGAGCGGGGGTACACCCTGGACAGGGCGCCAGTCCATCACAGGGCGACACAGACAGACAACCACTCACTCTCTCATTCACTCCTATGGGCAATTTAGAGATTCCAATCAACCTTACAGTCATGTTTTTGTTTTACAGGTGTTAGGAAACTTTCTAAAGGAGTTAGAGAAAGGAATTCATGTTGTTTTGAAAATCAGATGCACTTCCACTAGGTGACGTAATAATCCGACAGCAGTGAAGGTGAGTGACATATGCCGTAGTGAAAAAACTACAAATTTCCCAAAAATTGACTACTAAAAGCGCTTCTATAACACTTTCCCCTGTGCCTCTAACCACTAATATAATCTCAAATATCACAAAGTTTGAATCTAAATCAAAGGAAAAGAAGCTACCAGGCTACAAGGAACAAAAGTAAAACTAAAAGAACTTAACATTGAGAATGATTGCTCACACTCACCTTCCACTCAGAAATTAAAATTAATCCAAAATAAGTATGAATTTATTAAATTGTTCCATTTATGCAAGATATAAGCCAACATAAGGCATACACATGTACAATGGCACAAATTATTATTATTATTATTATTATTATTATTATTATTATTATTTCCTTATTAAAGCATTCCTCGGTGAATTAAATATGTTGAATAAAACATAATGTGGCTAAAAACTTTTCCTTGAGTGCTCCGTTTTGTTGTGAGTTTCTGTGAACGTTTGGATAAGCCAGTCCCTTTAAAGGGGACATATCATGCTAAATCCCCTTTTTTAGCCCTTAAATGCATTTTGTTGTATATTTGAGTCTTTAGAAGTACAGAAAAGTTCAAATTAGTCTCTTCAGGTGCTCCGTTGATATCTTTATTTTCTGTTTTGGTCTTATTTTTCAAAAACGTTTTTTGAACAATAACGTCACAGTATTTGCAGCAGAACTGCCAAATTAGTACATCAACTCCAGGTCCAACACTTCGAGCAATCCGCCATTTTTATTTCTCGCTTTTATTTTGTAGTCCAAGATCAAGGATGCCGAAGTTACGAGAGGATAAGTCAAAATGTTCGGTTGTTGGATGTAGTAACCCACACGCTTCATTACACCGTCTCCCAGCATCAGAACCTTTTCGAAGTGCCTGGTTGAGTTTTATTTTTCACGGAAATGTACCCACATCTGTGGGTAAGGTCATTTTTGTGTGCGTGAAGCACTTCAAGGATGACTGCTTCTGCAACCTCCGCCAGTATAAAGAAGGATTTGCCGAAAGACTTTGTCTGATTGAGGGTTCAATTCCTTCTATCTTTGGAGATGACGAACAGAGCACTTTGGAAAGCTGTAAATAACGCTAAAAAGTGTGATAATAAGTCCCTGTCATTGTTTTGTTAGCATTAGCAGTTGCACCGTCTTCATATGTTAGTGCTGTGTGCTCGTTTTAGATCCTTGATGATATGGCCTACGTGATTTAATTTAAGTCTAAAGTTTTCATTAGTCATTTCATTTTGCCGTTTTTGTCTCCGAAAAAACTGTATCGAAATGCATTTCGTGACGTTATCTTTACGCTAGCGTTAGCTCGGCGCTTGTGTTAGCTCTCTTGTTAACATCCATATGAAGACGTTGTTCTGCAGGTTCATCTTCATTTTCAACTCGCTCCGCCGGATCCGACTCTGACTCCAACATGTACAGCTGGATGGACAAGTCTTCCGTTGTTGACATCTTGTAAATAACGTGTGAATAAAAAGTTTCTGCGCCGCTACATAATCGTATCTCTTCTATCAAACTACAAAAATGGCCGAACAGGGCGGATTTGAACCGAGTCTCACCTCTGCAACCTGGAGAGGGGGCGGGGTATGAAGTGTCTCATTTGCATTTAAAGAGACAGCACCAAAACGGGTTGCTCTTAGAAGCACATCAGAAAAGGGGTAGAAAAGGGGCCTGTGGAGCTAGAATAATGAGGAATTCAGACCCAAGCATTGCAGTTCCGCTTTATATAGACCACAACTATATGATTTATATGTAAAAAGGAAGGACTTAAAAGCATGACGTGTCTCTTTTAAATGTTGTCGTCAAAAAGAATTGTGGGGCAGCATTAATTGGTCTCCTTTGGTATAGGAAGCATCAGTGTTTCCAAGACTAAAGGAGGTTATAAAGGAAGTATTGAGCCTCCTTTCCTTAGCTTTTAGAAAATTGGAAAGCTCCTTATCATGGTCACCACTTTAACACTTCCGGGGGTTAAGGAAAAGTGGATAGGAAAGGAGATAGGAAGGATTTTTCAGATGCAGCCAATGTGTTTGGTTGTGAGTGATTGGCTCCCTCATGTTTTGCACCCAGGTGTCGCCTGTTCCCAATCAAGCCTCCCTCACTATTTAGCTGACTGCTAAATGCACAGAATGACATTTGGTTTATTCTGTCACGCTGGGTAGTTGTGATGGTGGAGGACCCAAGCACAGAAAGAGATGGAGGCAGCAAGCAGGCATAATGTTCATAGAACCAGTCAATATTTATTTTTCAAACAAATCCAAAAGAGGTACAAGGAAACCTGGGAGCAGGGGATAAAAATGCTGCAGCACCTGAAGACATCCAATAAGCCATCATTCTGTGTCTCTGCAAACTCTGCAAGTGTATCCAACTGCAGACACAGGGTACAGCTCAAGCACAACCCCTACAAACCAGTCCCCACTATAACCCACGCAAGCAATTTTTCAATGCACTGAGCCGTTAAAAAAAATGCAAGCAATTTTTCAATTTAACCTCAAATTTAGCAAGGAAGTGGAGAGTTTTAGGGTGAGTAAAAAGTTAAAAAAAAAAAAGAGGGTAAGTATTGCAAAGTTCCCCAAATTTGCCAGAAAAGTGGAGGCGGTAGCGGTTAGGGTTAGTAGCAGTGGTTTGTAGCAGCTGTGGCTGCAGCTAGACCTTTCTCAAATAGTGAGGAACGCTTGATTGGTAACGAGCCACACCTGAGTGCAAAATATGAGGCCGCTAATCACTCAACCCAAACACACTGACGTCACTGGGAGGTGTAGACATGAACAGGAACACCCTGACAAATACATGTCAGTATTTACTTTTTCATATTTCTTTTGATTCTATAAATAATCTGAAAATATTTTTTGACATTTATTGCTTTATGGGTTACATGACTGCAGTCGGTTACAGCTACTTGACACCAGACACCATGTGCTGGTGAGTCAGTATACACATTACAAACAGAACAGTAACCACAGCACAAGCTTTCAGTCTTTACCATCTACACAAACAATGAGGACAAGCAACACAGCTTCAAATCACATCAAGGAGTCCTGTTCTAATAAACAGCAGCTGGGATTTCCACTGTGTTCATCACTACTTGGTTACTATTTTTATATTAGAAGAAAAGTAGAAAACAACTTTAAAAAATAAAGCTGTTTTTCTTTGAAACATGGCTTTGGGTGTGTGCTTGGAAGCTCCTGTAATTATTTCTGGCACTAAACAACAATCCGGAAAGAAGTGTTTGTAGATGCCACAATTATATTTTACAGATATTGTAAAGAGTTTTTTTTTTTTAACGGCCAAGAGGTTGTTACTTTTTGTCTCCTCTATTTTATAACACACAGGTCACGCCACAAGCCAATAGCGTCCAAACATTCTTCAAAATAACAAAGTTCTCCTAACAATGCAATTCCTGTAAAACATCATGAAACTTATAGATTTGGGGAAGTAATTATTGCATAACCATTGAACCACTTTCCTCATTTTCCTTGGTGAAATACACTTTGTTAATATATCCTGGAAAAGCAGAGAGACTTAATTTTAGAGTGCAAAACAATTTCAAAACACATCTTTGTGTATGTAAAACACCGTCTACCTTCTTCAGTGCATGGATGTGCACTATATTGCCAAAACATATATTTGGATACTCTCTAGATAATTAAATCCAGGTCTTTCAATCTGGTTAGGTGTGGAGTCTAGGCAATCAATCACCCTGAAATGCAAACTGCTTTTCCAGTTGCTTGTGAGTCCATTCATGAAATGTAATTTCCTTCAATAAAGAGTGGTGGTATTGCATCTAAATGTAACCTTGTTATCATCATTCATTGAAGACATAATGTACTAAATTCATGATGATGATGAGAGAATTTCATACTCTCAACTTTGTTTAACAGTGTTGGGTTGTGTAACAAGTTCTAGGTTTGGGCGGTTGGGCGATAGCCACACTCGGGGACTGAGGAAACGGTTTAGAGGGTTTTATTTTGTTCACCCACATTCAGCGCAATTTAACTTTCAGACGCTCTCTCTCTGGTTCGCTCCTTTCGTCTGCTCCTCTCTTGCGTTTCTCCCTGGTCCCCTGCTGCTCACTGCTTTTAAATACAGGTAGAATGATTAAAATGCCCCGCCACACCTGCGTTCAACCATTCACAAGAGCCATTCCCACGCACGACTTCTCCTGCCCCTCCCACTCCGCCACCACACACCCCACAGGTTGGTACCTCCTTTTACTATGTTGGATATAGAACCCCTAATGCCAGTTACGTAGATTAACTCAGTGGTTCTCAAACTGTGGTGTTCCAGGATCCCCAGCGGTCCTCGTGCCGTGTCTTAAGGCTGGGATACACTGTGCGATTTTTTCAATCGTTGTACTCATGTGCAGAGCCCTAATGTGCGCAGCTCACGATGCATGATCTCACTGCTCACACTATACGTTCATACACGACACGTTGGGGTCTTGTTTCCGGAAGTGCAACGTACAAATTAGAAGAAGAAGAAGAACACTGAAGCGTAGCCATTAAAACAGACAAAGAAGAAAAACCTGGAAGTGGAGAGACACTCGCAAATCTCAGCAAAAAGAGGTTTAAAAAAAAAAAGACGGCGATGTGATGGACCAGGAGCTGGCTGGACAGACGTGGGCAGTCCGTCAATTTTACAGCGGTCATACGGTGTTCGTGCATTCGCAGTGTGAGCGGTTAAGGTAAGCCGGTTCGTGGCACTGCTTCAACTGTGAGATACCCTCATGAGGAGCGACTGAATTTCAAACATGATTGAATTCCTTACAACCATACTCATTGCTGATCAGGAGCTGGTCGTGAGGTGTTCATCGCTTCCTGTGACCCCATGTATACTACACGATGCACAACTCACGATTTTGCTGAGACTAGTACGATCCCAAAAATAGACGCACGAGTCGAAAATCGGCTCTAAAAAGGCTTAAAATCGCACTGTGTATGCCCGCCTTTAGGGTTCATTACAGAAGTACATGACTACATATAAGGACCAATGCACCAATAAAACAAATGTTAAATGTACAGTATACTGTATGCAATAAATGTGCACATATTTTTATTGGTAATACATTGAACACATTTTATGTTAAATATAAGAGTAGGCCTATGGTTGTGTACTCTTTAGGTTCCTTTCTACTAAAAAGAGCCTACATATCTAAGTTGAAGCATAGAAAAAAAAGATCTTTCCTATGGCATTTATTAGGGGTACAATTGGCAATAAAAAAAATCTCTTTTTTTGACAAGAGGATTATGAGGGGGTCCTCAAAAAATGTTTTCTCCTATAAGAAGTCCCTGGAACCAAAACAAGGTTTAAGAACAAGTGATGGACAGCCCTACAAGATGTCCCAGAGACTACAGGACACACAGAGAAACCTGCATGAGCTCATGGTACCGAGAGCCTAGCGGCTAGCCTAACGTACGCCCACTAACTCAACCACCCACCTGATCTGATTTTTGCTAATAGCATGTCTGTCTAAGCAAAAAATGCATTTGGAACCAACAATGCAGAAAATGGAATGACTCCATCCTTAAACCACATCTCAGGCTTTAGTTGATATTTCCATTTTTCTCTCAGACAACTTATGGAAGCTGTTTCAATGAGGTTAGGGTTTCAAAGTGCAGCTGAGTAGACAGGGAAGTAAACACAAAGTCATTTTCAAACACTGTTATGGCTTGAAAGGCTAAATATTAATCTGGTTTATCAGAGTACAATTATTAGTTTGCATTAGATGCATGACCAAGATGAAGGAAATTGCCACAAGCTTCTAAGTAGATCTATAATCAGTCTTTATTATGTTGGCAGTTGCTCTAACACAGCATGTATAAGTGGTGTATTGGATTCATATGAAAAGAATAGAGCATTTACTATTTTAACTATAGCTTTTCTAGCTCTATATTTACTAGCTTTTCCACATCCTTCTTTCTAGCTGTCATGGACACAGCCGTACGTCTTTAATGACTTCTGCACTAACCGTTGAATTACTGCAGGTTAATGGTACAACCGGAAGATGGAATCGTCACAATTCTGAATAAGACGATAAAAAAAAAAACCTTTCAACAAAATGTCTCTGAAACAGAAATATATGACACCTTATTTAATTCTGGGTATTGTTGTTGAACAAAGGAAAAGGTTCTATATCAAAAGCATTTCACCTTTCATCAAAAAGGAATTAAATTACTTTTTGGGAGTCCAGGGTTTGCAATAATGAGCCATTAATGTTGGTGTATTATCCTTTGAGCAAAGTTGTTGCATAACATTTGCTTCTTTGTTTAGTCAACCAGTTTCCTTTTCCTTTTTAGCTGGCATTCATGGAAAGTAATGGACAGAAAATACAATACCCTGTTAAGTTAACAGAGCAATCAATCTAATTTGTAAGGAATAAATAAAGCTCCCACAAGTATGAGTTACATTTTGATCTTTTTTAGGAAATAGAGGAAGAGGAACAGAAAAAGGGGAAATGCCTTATTTGTTACAACAAGAGGAAGTCTTGTGTTTTGAAAAACATGTTTTTAAGGTTGTTTGGGGTTCTGTAAATGACAGACCTGTGTTCAATCCTGGGTGTACCCTTGGGATTAATAAACAAATGGTTTGATCACTAATAAAAAAAAAAAACACATGGGAAAGAGAACTTTATATACGGGAAAGTGCTAACTGCTCCATTCTTTTATATGAATCCGATACACCCATTATAAATGCTGTGTTAATGTAACTGCCAACATAATATGAAGTGATGATAGATCTTAACAGCTTGTACCAATTGCCTTCCTCTTGGTTATGCATCTATTGAAACTAATCATTGGATTCTGATATACCAGATTAGCATTTACTTTTTTCAAGCCATAATAGTGTTTGAAAATTACTTTGTGTTTACCTCCCTCTTTGTTTAGCTGCACTTTGAAACCCTAACCTTGTTGAAACAGCATCCATAATCTGTCTGAGAGAGAAATGAAAATATCAGCAAAAGCTAGAGAAGTGGCTTAATGATGGAGATGTCATTCAGTCTTCCTGCTTCATTAGTGCGAGATGCATTTTTCACTTACACACATGCTGTATTCTGTAGAGAAAATCAAATCAGTTGAGATCATTAGGTTGATAGTCGGAAGAGACTGAGGGTTTTGCGATCATATCATACGTAAGAAACAAGCCTTGTGACAGTTCCATAGCTAGCGAGAAAGCTCATTGAAAATGTTTGATTGATAGCTTTAGAGGTTTCGAGGCATAATATCCCCAAGCCCCCAAAACAAGAATTATTCATAGTCCCGAAGCTATGCAGAAGTTATTTGTGTTGTTGGGTTAAAATGCCAGTGTCCCAGTTTGCAATAAAATACTTAATTGAAACAAGAGTTTGGCTACCTTGATAATCATACTTTTAGTCGTGAAAATAGATCAATTGTATACATCTACGTCTAAAGTTGCTTTTCCCATAAAGCATCGCCTCGAAATAGTTTTTAAGTTCATTGCAGAAGTATAAACAGAGGAATTACAAAAAGACCTAGCTGTATTTTGACAGAGGGAGGAAAAGCCAGAGGAAACAATATAAAAGCTCTCCATAGATTTTCCTTGGTCCACACCTCAAAAACAAGGTTTGTAACTCAGGATAAAAAAGAGCATGTTCATGTGAGGTTTGAAAAAAATAAGCAAATGTGTAATTTGCTGTTTAATATTGACAATTCTTCAATAACTGTTTTACAAACCCTCTGAATGATTGATTTGAAATCAACATATGAGGCATTACAAATCAAATCAAAATTAAGATAATTGAAAATTTGGAAAAATTAAAGCATTCCAAATATAGAAAGTTAAGATAAGGACAATACTATATTATAATGGTTAAGTATTTGTCAGGTTTTGTTGGTTTTGTTATTTAGCCCTTGGGGTCCTCTTTAAGTTATTCTGTGTTTTTGTTTATTCTGTTTGAGTGTGGCCTCCTGTGTTTAACTCTTGTCTGTATTTCAGGTATTCCTGCTTGTGGCTCCACCCCACTGCATTTGGGTCCACAAACCATGCCAGAATGAACCAGCCAACAGTGGACCCAGCGGAGAAGAACTTTGTAGAGAGAATTTTATATTTCCAAAGCCTCTTCCGTGAGCCCAGGGCAGGCAGGATTTCACCGGAGGAGGATCCTGTCAGTGATGTGTACTTGGGGACTCTACTAGCTTCCGGAGGACCCCGGAGCCTGCAAAGGAGAAGAGGTCGGTCCATAAAGAAGGCCCAGCACCGGCAGTGTCCTGGCTTCCAGGCTAGCATCCCTGAGTCCCCTAGCTTCCAGGCTAGCGTCCCTCAGTCTCCTAGCTTCCAGGCTAGCGTCCCTGAGTTCCCTAGCTTCCAGGCTAGCGTCCCTGAGTTCCCTAGCTTCCAGGCTAGCTTACCTGAGTCCCCTAGCTTCCAGGCTAGCGTCCCTCTGTCCCCTAGCTGTCAGGCTAGCGTCCCTGAGTTCCCTAGCTGTCAGGCTAGCATCCCTGAGTCCCCTAGCTGTCAGGCCGCCAACGTCGCCGCCAGTGCCGGCTCCCCGCACCAGGCCGCCAACTCCCAGCTTGTCGGAGCCCTTTTTGTCTGGCCCGCCGGAGGTGACTTCATCTGGGTCGCCAGTGCCCACTTCGTCTGTCTCGCCAGAGGTGGTCTCGCCAAAGGGGGTCACGTCTGTCTCGCCAAGGGAGTCCCCTTCTCCTGCTCCTCGGCCTCGCCGCCACATGGGAGGCCGCCGGAATCCTGCTCCTCGGTCTCGCCCGCACCACCTCATTAGAGGCCCTCCGGAATCCTGCTTCATCCTGTGTTTCAGGTATTCCTGCTTGTGGCTCCACCCCCCAGTGATGCCTGTGTGCTTGGTTGGTAACTGATTAGCTCCCTCGTGTTTTCACCCAGGTGTGGCCCATAACATATCATGCCTCCTCCACTATTTAGCTGAGTGCTTGGACACAGTGTGTTTGCTGGATCATTGTTAATGTGTGTTGTCCACCCTCCTTGTGTCCTGCAGCGTTTTGGTCCTTGCTCCCTGTACCTCCTGTCTCTTTTGCGTTTTAGTTAAGTTTGTTGGAGAAATAAACATGGAGTGGTTCCAAGAACGCTATGCATGCATTCTGCCTCTATCTCTCCTTGCATTTGGGTCCACACCATGCACAAACAGTGACAGTAACACAAAAAATCACAGGTTATGAGAACACATCTGTCGGATTGGAATTTTTAGTATAAAATAATTAGATCTTAAAGGTCCAGTATTATGCTTTTTTCACCCATCGCCAATTGTTCTAAGAACCCCAACAACATAGTATTTGGGGTTTATTTTCCCAAACTCGCCTGTTTTAGCCCTTTGAAAAGTCACTTTCATGACTCTTCTAAAAACAGGCTGTTTTGGGGCCTTCATGCATATGCATGAGTAGGCGTGTCTGTAGACACATACTCTACACCTTACTCTTGGAGAGGGCTTGGCTTGCACTAATATTATACTGCATCTACACGTGTTTGGTGTGTGGGATTCCTACAGCTCATTATCATAGCAGTTGTCTTTTGCTATCCACACACTGCATATTACAGTAAAACACATGGCTATTTAAGTAGCTATTGTGAGTCTGACAAATGCTGCTTCTGGGTGCGGTAGCGGCAGCATAGTAAACTGTCATCTGAGTCAGCTGTTTCAAACACTCACTAGAGTGTTAAGATGCTAAGTCACTTTTTGTCGTCCTCGCCTCTCCTAACCACAGGAATAGTCTATTTAAGGCGAGTCAAAAACACGTCAGATCATCTCAAAGCCGATACAAGGCGGTATAACGGCTGCTAAAAATTAATCTGATTGTGAGCGCTCATGCTGCGCTTCGGATTATCTATACACTGAATCTAAATATATTAACTGTGGATGAAGGACAGTGGTGGCCTAATGATTTAGGGAGTGGGCGTGTAATCGGAGGGTCACTGGTTCGAAACTCCCTGGACCATCATTGTGGTATGTTGGAGCTCACATTCTTATAGGGAAAGCGGAGCCAGGATTGTCGGGAGGAGGAGTTTCCACCTTATGAGTCATAAGGCGAGAAAAATCCAACTCGCCTGTTTGACGCTGACTTTTTACTAAATGTGGAATTGCAATGGAGGGAGGAAATGTAATGTTTACAACTTTGGCCCTCTGAATGAGGCTAAAGGAATGTATATCACTCTAGCAAAACCATTATATATATTTTTTTTTTTTTCATAATTCTGTCCCTTTAAGGATTATTATTTTTGTGTAGTTTCATTAAATTTAAACACCCGATGAAGCCTGCCCTCCCTGGATGACACAGCCAGATTTTGCTGCTGAAAACCAATACAAAAACATGAGACCCATCACATCCACATCAGCCCATCATCAGAGACTGACTTCTGCCTGGTTTCTGATAAGTACAGTCCCACACCACCAGACTCACTTAATTATTCCTTCGGGCCATGTGCAGCGCAGGCAAACACCAATTTCTCACCATGTAGCTCCGTCCTTTAAGCGATCTGTAAATTTACATTTGTTTCAATGTATGATACAATGATGAATATTCTGTAAAATCTATACATTATACAGTGCATTGATGTGGATGGAGCACCTCAGATTGTGTTATGTCTGTACAAAGACACAAAAGGCATATTCTATTTTTCTTGTTCCCATTAAGACTACATTAAAAAGAAAACACATCAATAAAGCCATGCAGTTTAAAGTCTAACTAGAAGGTGAAGATGGAATGAGGGAAAATCTTTTCCAGTCATCCAGAATAAACGAGCCTTCCCTTTTGTGCTGACGTCACGTCAGCACAAATTATGGCTTACTTTGAGAGGGAGTCAAAGGCAGACAGACCAGCACGGGAACAGCGTGAAGGAGTATCTGGAAACACAGAGGAAATGACTCTTCAACCTACAAGGTATGACTAATTGTAATGTATTTTTATTTTGTAAAATTTGTTTTATACAACCTTAACACAAAAATGGTAAAATGTATTGTATTCTGAGGAAAACATAGTGAAATAAAACAAACTAAACTTAGCTTTCCTGCATTTCCTTTTTTCTTTTTTTTTTATTTGTTTTTAATTTTTTAAGTTATTTACAATTTCAGAAGATGCTTTTAAAAATAAGATAGAAAAAAACAACAGAAGAAAGTATTTTGGTAGTTTAGTGTGACTTAATTTATTCTTGTAATTGCATTATTTACAAATCTGAGACTTACAGAAAACAGATTTCTTCTACTTTAAAACAATTAATGCCACGTCAAAGAGTTACGCTAAGTAGAGTTAGCAGGAGGTGAAAGTAAAGTGCAGTGCAATACCTATATCATTCCTTTAGAAATACAATAACTGTAGAGAATGAATGAATCCTGTATTTTATAAAGAAAATAGTAAAAGCAGCAGCTTATAACACTGATTCTGTCACATACCTCAACAGTAATGTGTTAATTTCTCATTAACAACTGATGTTTATTTAATCTTTTACAGTTTTCCAGATCTCAATGTGACGCTACTGTATGAAGAGCTCAACCACACCAATGAGTCTCATTGTCCGCACTCAGAAGCCTGGGAGTGGCTCACTACAGGGCAGCCAGTGTACATAATGCTCATTGCAGTGCTCGGAATTGTTCTCAACACTTTTGTCTTGACGGTGTTTTTCCTGCAGAAGAAGTCCTGCACTGTGGCTGAAATCTACCTGGGTAATCTGGCGGCTGCTGACCTTGTCCTTGTGTCCTGTTTGCCTTTTTGGGCCATCAACATTGCCAATGATTATAACTGGCCTTTCGGTCAGTTCATGTGCAAAGCTGTTAATGTAGGCATTAAGATCAATGTATACTCTAGCATTTACTTCCTGGTTTTGGTTAGCATAGATCGCTACATAGCCCTGGTACATCCAATGTCACATGGAAGAATGCGTAGACCAAAGTATGCCTGGCTGGGGTGTCTGCTAATGTGGGGCTTTGGTTTGAACATGAGCATTCCCACATTTGTCTTCCGGGAAGTAAAATATTTCCCAGATTATAACGTTACTGCTTGTTTTCTTAACTATCCCAGCGAACATTTGGCTGTAGTTTTTGAGGCAATGTTGACAGTGTTAAGTTTCATCATCCCCATCTCTATCATCTCATTCTGCACTATTAAGATTATTCGGGCTTTGAGGACCAAGACTATGTCGAGGTTCAACGCTGACAAAACAGAACATAAGGCCACCACTCTGATACTGGTGGTCCTCCTGGCCTTCCTCATCTGTTGGATACCTTTCCACTTGGTCACACTTATGGACTGGCTTCTACGCGCTGAAGTTTTAGGAGGGTGCTACATCACTAACGTCGTGGACATCTGCAACCAGGTTTTCAGCTACCTGGCCTTCTTTAACAGCGTTTTGAACCCAATCCTCTACGTCATTGTGGGAAAGAACTTCAGGAAAAAAGTTTCAGATCTTTTTAAACAATGGGGAGTAACAAAGACGCCGCTTTCAGAGCGTGGACATTCAAACCTGTCCTCAACACAGAAGACTTGTGTATAATGTACAAATACTAAAATACGTCATCTTATGCTCTGATATTACTAAAAGAATTTAAATCAAGTGTCAAGTTTGGTATTATGTAAATTGTATATAATGTTGTATATACTTTAACGCTGATTTTATTGATAAAATTGTATGCAAAATAGAACTTTTACAAATACTAATGTGAAAAACCCATTTTCTGGTCACTCTGGTAGGAAAAGTCCCAAGTGAACACATTTTTGGGCAGATTTGGGCTGTTTTCGACATGATAGCACTATAAACTCACTACGGAACTATCAGTGACACATCTATGATGTCAGTGCAGCTCTGAGGGATGGCAAAATCAGTGCATGTGTCACAATGACTGTATTGGGAAGATGACAATTAGGAACAATACTCAAGCAGGATGAGTTTCAAGCATGCTCAGTTAATACTAAAAGTTTAATTTGCCACAAAAACAACCCCCACAAATTACACCATTAATACCAGCCTGAGCCTGACCGTACAATCTGATTGTTGTAACCGAATAGAAACTCATAAGAAAAGATGTTTTTTCTGTCTTTGGTCCAGATGTGATAAACCTGTACAATCTATAGCTCTGGTTTGCTGTTCTCAGCTACCAGCTGTGGCACCTGGTGTGGCAGTTTTTCTCAAATGGGGGTATGTGTACCCCTAGGGGTACGCAATAGTACTACAGGTTAACTCTCATTCATTCCATCATTATGGTCTGGAGTTGTTGTTTTTTATAGAATTCGGAGCAAAATGTTGTATCTGGACAAAGGGGGTACTTGGAATTAGAAATAGAAAGAGAAAGGGGGTACTTGAGTTTAAAAGTTTGATAATCACTGCTCTACTGCTAGAGTCAATCAAAAAGGCTCATATCTGTATATTATATATAATATATGTATTTGTTACAAATCTATTCAGGCTGAATTCAAGACAATCAACTGATCGTGAAGTGTGTGTGCTTCTGATGTATTGTCTCTGGAGGTAAAAACTGTGTTTATTAGAAAGATTTACTCATGGTGGTGGTGGGGGAGACAATAAAAACTGTACCCTCATGAGACATTATGAGGGTATGCCCACATTATGCCCACATTAGCTCCACATGTGGAGCTAATGTGTTGACTCACTGTGGGCTGTGGGCATGGGTACACCCTTCTTTTTCCTTAGGACAAAGTGATTTTATGCCAAAAGAAAATTACAATCACACCATGAGTTAGAACAACCGTGGAAAAAAAAAAAAAAACATTTGGCAGACAGTTACCACAAGATGAAAACGTCTGCCAAAAATATTCAGCTTGTCCTCGTTTCTTTGTTTATCCTTGCCTTTCCAACAATACCACAAGTTTTTTTTTTAGAATCTTCTTTTGTATCCAAAATATGTATTTATTTTCTACATTGTGAATAAAAAACCTGACAAACATATTATGTCTGTGCAGTCACTGTCTGCATGACTATCAAGAGACATACTTCTTCCATTCATGTAACAGTGTATATTGTGATACGTGTGCATGTATGTGTGCCTCGTCACTGTTCCACCTGCCTTTGGGTCACCTTCAACTCTTTTTAAGATAAGATAAGAACATACTTTATTTATCTCACAATGGAGAAATGTACAGTGTTACAGCAGCAAAGCAGGATAGCAGAAGAAACTCACTCAGTGCAAAATTAGATTAGATAAAAATATAAAAGATTAAAAAAAGAAAAAAAAATGGATCAAAAATTAGTTGAAGAGCCAGTAACATCAACATGTAAGTCTATATACAGTGTATGAACACTGTCATGCACACAGTGCATATAAGGATGGACAAGTACACAAGTGGTCCCATAAATTATTATTATTTACATGAAGAATGACAGATTGGCATTGGATAATAGCCACGTGTCCTGGTGAACAATGACGACTTTTATGGATAACATTGTCATTTTGCTGAGAAAAAGATCCACGTGAATGCAAACCTGAAAAGGTGACGGTGCGTGTTGGTGAAAAAGGGAATGAGAATCAGCAGAAATGATGTGAGTGAATGTCAAAGCACCTGGTGGAAAGGTTGAGATTGATGAAGCAGAGAAGGTGATAATGAACACCTTTGATCAGGAAAAAGTGAACCACACAAGGTCATGAACAGAGTGTAAAAAAAGGAGTAAAAGAGTGCAGACAGGTTAAATGTTGGAGGATGAGGGTGACAGAGGGGGTGAAAAACAAAATAATTTCATATTGCACATGCAAATACATTGTTTTCATTGTATAAAAGTTTAATTCTCTTTAAAACAAATCTGGAAAGTAGTGTTTACATGATTGTGGGATTTTTTGTGGACAGAAATCCAACTCTGGCACCTAAAAAAAGAAAGAAAATACATGTGGGAAAAGATCCATGATCCTGTAATGTAGGGTTTGGATAACGTTGGTTATTCTAAAAGAGAGTAGTGATGCCTTTGGTATCAAATTCATGTCTAACTTTGATAAACATAAATCATTTTCTCTTCACTGAGGTTGTTCAACTGTTTGGAAAAAATCCTTTTTATGTAAGAACTTTATAAAACACATAACCCAGTGACTTCAGGAGTTCAACTCACTGTTACATGTTGAAGGGTATAATAATAAATAATAATGGACTGGATAGTTCTAATACTACTGAAATTCTCCAGTAAAATAACAGTTTTGAGTTATATTTTAATGACCAACAATGGTAAAGAAGTTGTAAAACAGACGAATGTAACTTGGAAGTTGACGCCCCCTGGTGGCTACTGGGGCTAAATGTTGTCTACTTTTAGTTGGAACAGAGAAAACTCTCTTTTAAAAATAAATAATGAAAATAAAAGGGTTTTTTGCAGAGACACCAAAGCTCAGGGTGAAGCTGAAATAATGAAAATCTGAGCAAATTGTTACTCGTTATGAACTCAAACACTGAATCACATCGCTGCCCTGTTTGTTTTAAACCAAAGCAATGTTTATACGAGTGCGTGTGTTATTCTCACTCTGGTGGAAAGGAGATAAACTTATTAACACTAAAAGCACAGCATTTTGCAACTTGAACATCTGGATTTTCAAGTGTTTTTAGGTGGATTTGAACAAAAGGCCCTGCCTTCACAAGCATTGATAGCATTCAGTACATTGGCCCTTTCTGAGTTAGACATGATGCAATAGATGATGTAGGTTAACTGTAACTGTACATATTCATCAAAGATTGTTTGTATTAACTGTGATGGACTGGTGCCCTGTCCAGAGTGTTAGAGCTGGAGATAGACACCTGATGATCCCAGTGAAGTGAGGAAAAAGATGAATGAATTAATAAATTGTTCAGTCAAAGTAAATGTACATTAGGATTCATTTAGCGGCTTTGAGCGCTTTACATGGATATGCATGAAATCGCATATTTGGCAGTATGGGTCTGTTCTGGGACCTCCTTGTCGTGGATACATACTGACCTGGAGGAGTTAGGGTGGAGGTGGGTTGTGAGATGGTTGCTGAGGAGGTAAGAGGCAGCTGTTGGGGTTTAAGTAGTGCTTCCTGTATGCTTTGACCAATAGGGAGCCAATCTTGGCCGTTGGTTGATTGGAGGTATGGCTGGCTTGACATCCGCGGCCTGCCTGAACTAACGCTATGCTCAATTTTGTATTACAATCAAATACTATAAAGTTTTACCTTGATTATCAACCTTAATCCCTTTTGCAAAAAAAAAGTTGCACTACACATAAAACGTTTTACATCAACAGATAAAACTCTCCTACTTTTTAAAAATATGAATTACAGTAAAGAGTTATGTGAGAAGTGTTATTTTTGATTTCTCATTTCTGCTGAGGAAACCAAAATACAAATGCCATCTATACAGGAGTCATAGATGAGGAATTGTTGTGTTTTAAAAGTTGATGGGTTTATTTATGTTGTGTTTTTTTTACTTTGGGAACTAGAAACAACTCATTATTCATCATGAATCCCTTTTTGTCAGAGAATCAACATTTTAGTCATTTTTTGCAATCAAATGCAATGATGACTTTTCATCATCATGGCCCTTGCATACAAAGATAGGAAGTGTAATTTATACCCCAAGTTTTCCTGTACAGTAGGTGGTGTTACAGTGAACTCTACTGGTAGCCTGCGGGCCACAAGGGATTTTTGGTCCAGCCCCAAAGTCATTTCATATTCCCACATCAGAGCCAGCCCTATCACTAATGGATAAAGCAGCCCCACTCGATGGCTGTCCGTTACACTTTTTTAACCTCTTATTTACATCAAACTGCTACTTACTTGCTACCTTCTATCCTTCAAAAAACACTGTCACTGTCACTATGATGTTGAATCAGCATCTATCATACTTGAGCTCTTCCATGCCATGAATAAAGGCTGAGTGAACTGGCAGTCATTGGTATCAACCATGTGGTTGGAAGGCAGATATGTGTTTTGTGAGGATAAACTATCATCACGAGGCCTCTTTCTGCTGCAGTTTTACGTTCTCCTTCTGATCCCATCTCCATGTGCCTCATGTGTGGATACAATTCAGACCCCTTGTAAACACAGTGATATATCACACAGCTTGGCGAAGGGTGTGGAAGAATGCAACTTTATATACAAACATTCGGTGCAGATCTCCCAGCTGCCTCTCTGTGTACTTTTACCAGGAGTCCACAGTACTCACATAACCTCTGTTGCAGACACTGTCCTGTAAACGTGGAATCTTTACCATCAGGGGAAGCACGTTTGGTAAGAACCTTTGAGCATTTATTCATGAATGCATGTTTATTTGTCTTGTTTTGATTATCATGGATTAGAAATTGTTTTGTTTCATAATCAGAATCAGAAGTCCTTTATTAATCCCAGGGGGAACTTGCTTATGTTACAGCCACAGAAAAAATAAAATCACAAATAAAAGAAAAAAAATGTATACAAAAACAAAAAGAAAGAATAAATGTTAAATAAGTTTATAATTAAGTAAAAGACTGTTAAAAATAGGGATCAGATACACACACATTACAGTAGTAGAAAATAAAGTAGGATAGATAATACTAATAGTAATACAAATATACAAATTAAATACAAATATGATACAGATATTTCCAAAAATAATACAAATATACAAATATGATTTAGATATTCTAAAGCATGATTTAAAGAAAACATCACAGAGTTGTCCTTTTGGATATAAAATGTAATTTAACCAGTCAACCTGGAAGAAAATTTAAAGGAATATTTATCATTTTATTAGTTCGATGACACCAAAAATATACACTAATATAGGAAGGTAACCAGGCTTGAGGTGAATTATCATTATAATAATTACATAACTGATCCATTAATTACAATTATGGCATATTTAAATTGTAATTGAGTTTATATAATTTACTTTGTAATTCTAATTGCCATGAAAATTCTGTAAAAAAATATATTTTAATGCAAAACTGGAGAACCGTGTTACAGTTCTATGTACAGTTCTACACATATTAGTTAATAATTGATAAGTGATTGTAACTGAAAAATGGTAATTGGCCCCAACCATGAAGGTAACTGTATCAATATATACTATTTTTATTTTAGATTTTTTGAAAGAAAAAAACATTTTTAATTTTTTGATTACATCGACATAGGCTAGTGTTTCATACCCTCTCTAAAGTCTAAAATGGTAAAGGTTCAATAATAGATGTTAGATTCTCAATAGAACAGTAGATTTTCTCAATGATTTTTATTTATTCATTTTTTTCTGAACACTTAATTATTTCAGTACTGTAGTTTGCGAGCATGGCAAAGTTCTCCAGAGCTTTAACTAGAAGCTAAGCCCTGTTGATGACATGTGTTTTTTGTCCTAGCTCATGGAATCTATAAAGCTAATAACTGTGGCAACATGGGGTTTGAAAACAACACCACATCACTGCTAGATTATCCTTCAGAGACTCCACTTTCTACAGAATGGGAGCTCGTCGTCACCATCATCCCCCCGTATATTTTCTCACTGTCAGTCCTTGGTATTTTTTTCAACGGCTTCGTCCTGGCTGTGTTTATAGCCAACAGAGATCGACTGACGGTGGCAGACATCTATCTGAGCAACCTGGCGATGGCAGACCTTCTCCTCCTGTGTGGCCTTCCTTTTTGGGCAATGAACATTCTGTATGAGTTTAACTGGCCGTACGGCGACGCCTTATGCAAGATGGTCAACTCTGTTATCGTCATTAATTTCTACACCAGCATCTACACCCTGGTCATGATAAGTATCGACCGCTACTTGGCATTGGTGAAAACCATGAAGGCCAGGTGGCTGAGGAGGACTCTTTATGCCAAAGTCACTTGCTTCATCCTTTGGATTCTAGGTTTGCTGCTGAGCACGCCGACCTTAGTTCACAGGAAGGTGGTGTTTATTGAGGAATATCAAATGACCGCCTGTATCCTGGATTACCCACATGACAGTTACTGGAAGCTGGCCCATCAGATTTTAATGAACATAGCAGGATTCATGCTCCCAGTTCTGGTCATTGTTTTCTGCAGTGGGAATATAATCAAAGTCTTAGCACAGAGGAAGGAAAACGTGGGTTTCCAAGACACCCACGACAACAAGGCCATTATTTTGGTTTACCTTGTAACGCTACTGTTTGTACTTTGCTGGGGTCCCTTTCAGGTTTTCACTGTCCTTGATACGCTCTGTGATGTCCGAGTGTTGGATGAAACACTGTGGTCTCACACGCTGGACGTAGGGGGGCAGGTTTCAGTGTATTTGGCTTTTCTCAACAGCACCCTGAACCCTTTGCTCTACGTCTTCTCGGGACAATACTTCAAAAGAAAAGTCATCGCCATCTACAAAAGGACTAGATATCAGCGCAGAGGATCAGACATGACCACATATCAGCGTTCTGTTGTGTCTACGTACATCAATCGGACAGAGCAAATCAAACCTGTGCTCATTGGTAATCCAAAGGAACGCTTTAACCGATGACGTAAAACAACACCATGCATGGAAAAAGACTTTTACATTTTTATTTAATGACAGGTAAAGCAATACAGTTGCTTTTTTTATTGCTAAACAGCACAAAAAATGCCACTTTATCCAGTTGCAATGTAAAAAAAAAGCTACCAACACCCTTTGCATAGAAGTGCATGCAAATAAAGGCCTGAGACAGCTAAGCTAAGCTAAGTGTAGCTAAAACATGATAAGGTATGATAAGATTAGATTTTTAAAAAAAAATAAAAAAATAAAAAAACATATACTCACAGTTTTAAATATGTAAATAACTAAAATAAAAACTGGTTATAAAATATATATATAAAATAAAAAAGCCAATATAGACATATAGCATCAATAGGAATTGAACATGAAACTTTCAAGGTTTCTAGTTTTTCATTTTCAGACAATCCTATGCATTGTCACATATCTGCAATCTGCTAAACTAATTTAGTTAACCACCTTCAAGTCAATATTTAATCTTTTTTATTTACTTTACAGCTAAAGTGATGTAATTTATAACATTTTAGAAATGTGAAATCAAGCCTATCAAATAGCATGTATTTAATTCAATTTTGTTCATATTTCCTAATCTCTGTGTCATTCATGTTTTACTCTCCAAGTAAGATTGTGTTCTGATCAGTTTCCTCTGCAACTATTTGTTGTCAGTTAAATCATCCAGATGTTTTTTAGAATAGAAAGAAAATGGGCCATTCTGTACATCATTAGGGTTGTTCAAGTAAATTACTGTCTATCTTAATGTTTTCTCTCATTCTCTCCTCTTGCAGTGTAGACCAGTATACTGTAAGTTGATTTTGTTCTTTTCAGACAAGGTTTTTCAATGTGTATCTCCTGACATGTTCTGACTCAACTGCCAGTCTTCATCAAAGGAGTTCCGCTGATCGCTTTTGATGGTTCCTTTGAAGTTTCACTTGACTTTCATGTAATAGTTCAAGCGAGATTAATTTAGTCTTCTTTATGAACAGTATGTTAAGCTGAGGTTTTTTTCAAGAACTGTGTATCTCCTGACATGTTGGTCAACTGCCAGTCGAAACATGACAGTTGACTACTGTAGGCCTCTCCTTGGGGTTTTAGTGTGGATCATTTTAAAACAAAGTGAGAAGACTTCAACATTGATTTTTTTTTTTGTATAAAAAAGTACCAAGAATCTTTGGTGCATCATTTCAGATCATAATCTATCTAAAACTCTAACCTGCTGATAGCATTGAGATAAGGGATTTGGATTAAAAGTATTATCTGGGTTTGTATTTGACCAATCTTTATGAAATTTGACTCGGTTATGTCAAGTTTCACTCAGATCGGATCTGGATTGTGCATTTCATCACTATCTATTTTTATTCATTTTTTTTGAATGGGGTTGCCCATACATTTGGACCTACTGTATCGTTATTAATGGGGATAGAAATGTCTTCTAAGCCTCTAAGTGTGAATGATTATGGTACCATGACCAGGATCACTGATCCAGATAACTGCCAATGTCTGGCAAAGAGGGTATTTGGTGCTTTGCTTGTTTATAGTGTTTTATGTTTTATGTCAGTGCTCATGTCCTTTGTGTATATACAGTATATATATTCAGTTTAAGTTTTGTGTTGGATTTCTAGTCTCAGTATTTTCATTAGTCATTAACCCTTCCTTCCTGTGATATTACCTTTCCTATACAATACTTTTTGCTATGGTATTAAACCTTTGTGTTCTTACATTGCCTTTGAGGTCTCTGTATTCAAGTGTTGGAAGATTTTACCATCAGACTTACAGGGATTGTTCATATAGGGAAAATAACTTACCAAACTGCGCACCACATGCATTAAATTGGATTTTTGGGGGGGTGTATATTTTTGTATAAAACAGAAAAATGTATTTAAAATTAGAAAAGGCATGAAACATATTCAAACAAATCCATTTCTAAAATGAACCGGTGACAAAAATGATAGACTTCCTCTCTGTCAATATCCCCTTAAAAATGCATTGAAAGGGTTTTAAAAGCAACTTATCAGGCTTCTTTTTCAGTTTAGTTATGACTTCAGGAACAGGGAGTTAGAAGGTCATCCAAAGTTTATATGGTCCAGTTCTCTGAATTTAGGTATTCAGCACTCCCAATGAATAAATAAATCCTACATCACCTTAAATGGCCGCAAAGCAAAGCAAAGCCAGACAGCCTGTTTTCCTGATTTGATGATTGCATTTCCTTGATTTATTTATAGACCTGCAAGTTGTGATTGATATCATTTAAAAAATAATATGACTAAATGTTTATATTCCAGAGAGATACATTGTAAAGCAAAACAGATAAACCCCCCTGATTCATTCTCTTTTTTTTTTTTAAACTCCTGAGCTGTCACACTGTGTTTATATTCTCCTTTGCTGACGACCAGACAGATGTTTAACCTTCCTTCAAATCATAAAAAGGTTTTATATGACAGAAAAACGACAGACATTAATTCAATAAGTAAAAGTTGTAATAACGTGTTTGTGTTACATGTGTGTCTGCACTCTGTCTTTTTAAAAAAAAACAAAAGGCAGAACAGAATAAACATGCTCACAGCCACCATCGGTATTACGTGTTTTATGCACGAATAGAGTATTAACACAATACAATTCATGCTTGAATATTGTGTTGTTTACACATACATATATTTGCGTACAAATTAAATAATTCACAAAATGCTTCAGGTTTTATTTGTAAATCGCAGTTATTTTTGTTGATTTTGTTTGTTTTTTTACTGTTGATACAAAACAAACAAGATTATATTACTGTCAAAAATGACGTCACGTGCATCACATGTCGGTGCATATATGAGTCACCTATAGATTATTATAACCTTTTATTAAAAAAATGATAATAATTAAAAAAAAAAAAAATTGGCTAAACATTTATAAATCTTTTTGAAAGCATGCACTGTTTTAGCACTGCAGGTTCAATTGTGATAAATTAAAAAAAATAAAAAAAAATCAAATAAGAAGGAAAAAAAGAAGGAAAAAATAAATAAATAAATAAATAAATTGAATTTAAAAAGCGACTTGTGTAATCTAATTTGCCATTTGTGAGATGGTTGATAGTAAGGCTGAACGATTAATTGCATTAGCGATATTATCGCAATATCATAAAACGTGATTTTCTAATCGCAAAAGGCTGCGATTTCTTATTATTGTTTTTCTTTGTCTGCACATGCTGTCAACGGTCTACACCACAAGAAGTGCAATCTTTCTATATGTTAAAGAGGTAAAGCCACAGATTTGTTTGTTCTATTGTTGTAATCTGTGCTTTAAAATTAACATTTTATATTTATTTAAAGTCGAAATGAATCTGAAATTGTTTATTATGAAACATAATGATTTATAGCTTGTGTTCATTGAAAAATACATGACAAGAGGCCCTTGAAAAAATAATCGCAATATTGAGGAAAAAATAATCGCAATTAGATTATTTTCCAAAATTGTTCAGCCCTAGCTGATAGTTGCATTCTACATTCTACTAAATAAGCCATGCTTTAATAGTGGCTTTAAAGAAATCAACCTTTTATTTCTCAGTGTTTCACTAACACTGACTATGGATCATAGATTTTGTTTAGTGTGCTGAGATGACTTAGTTGTAATGTGCGCTATATAAATGAAGTGGAGTTGATATTTAACATATGTGTTAGTATTATTTTTTTTTGGGGGGGGGGGCTTTTACATGTCCTACAAATGATTTTTGTTAAAATTGTTGTTAAAACTTGATTAAAGTGATGACTCAACTGTCTCTGATGCAATTGTTGTCCTCCACATCTCAAATGTGTCCACATGAGGGCACTGCACTCTTTATGACACCTATGAAAAGAAACAAATGTCAATGATGTCACAAACACTTAAAAAAAAAAAGTTAGTTACTTAAAAGTGACTTTCTGTTCAAACTTAATTTCCAACGTGGTTGAAATGCACATTTTATTGGGTCAGCAGAGGTGTAACAATAACACATGTATTACACATTTTATTATCTTCAACTATTTTCTAAAAAAAAAAAAAGAAAAGAAAAGAAATGTTGGTATAGGACTGCATCTTAGTGAAGTGTTTTTTGCTATATGTTAATGATACATGTGTCCTGTGTATTATTATTATTCTATCATTAAAGCAACTTTAATTGTTTTCTTTATTTTTCCTTCATCTCTCTCCCACAATGACATTTCCACTGGCAAAAGCAGCAATTACAGTAAACTCAGTGGATTTAAGAACAATAAAATCATAAACTACTGAACTACACTAGGAAACCATTATTTTCAAAATGATATGCAGTACATTAGAAGCCATAATCAGCATATTGTAATTATGTTTATGCCTTTATGGACACATAAAACAGCCTCCTTCAGACTTATGAGCCACATTTTTATTGCCCTGGTTCTAATACTGGTGCATCTCTGTCATGGCCATTCACCCAGTAAGGGAGATGGTGTAGTCAGGGGGAAACCAGTAAACGCTGACTCTTCCTGTTCCTTTAGGCTGACTCAAAGACACTCAAACAAATCAGCTGTTTTCATTTCATCATGACTCTTGTGGACACAAACTGAAACGGAAACAAAATTGCATGATAGGTAAGTAAATCTAACTTTCTATGTGATCAATTGAAACATTAATGGAAACTTCTAAAAGCAGCATGAATAAAAGTTGTCATTTAGATTTAATTCAACATGCTAATTCATGGGAAATTGTTAGTAATTCATAACTCTTTTTGCTATGTTGTCCTCTGATGTATAAGTGTCGGTTTAATTCCCGTGTTACACAATTAAAGAGAGATTATGATGTTAAGATGAAAAAAAGTCAATTCAGTTTAATACTTAATTCACATAATAAAGGTTTAAGAGAGAAACACTCACAGATAGACTTATTTTAAATCTATGGAAGCAACAGTTGTCAAAATAATCCCTATAAGGTTTAATTTATTCAGACATCTTTTTTTTCAGGAAATTTACATTGAAATTTACTTTAATCTCCTGACATGTTTCGACTGCAACTGTCAGTCTTCTTCAGAGGCATCTCCTGATATAGTTAATTAGAGATAAAAGTTAATTTCCAGAAAAAAAAATCTGTAGATCAATAAAAACTTAACATGTTGTTTCAAACAAGTAGACAAAATGAACTTGCTGGAATTTTTAAGCCCTAATCTGATTTTTGTTTTTAATTCCCTTGAGTTTTATTAACCCTAATAACATGTTTAGGCTCAAACAACTTCCAAACCAAACCCATAGAAATCTATTCAGCTGTAAATTTGAGAAGAAAACTGAAATATTGTTCTCTCTTTTCATTTCCTTCTCTAACTCTTCTAGGAGGAATAGTACATTAATGTCACATTCACCATGGAAAATTATACCATGACCTCCAACATATCAGAGTGCTTCGTAATTGACAGTGCCTCTAGAAGAAGGACGTTCCTTTTTTTCTACTTCGCTGTAATCATCATTGCTATCCCTACCAACACCTTCTCCCTTTACGTGTCATGGCAGCACATCAGGCAGAACAATGAGCTTGGAGTTTACCTCTTCAACCTGGCCCTCAGTGACCTGACCTTCCCCATCGGCCTCTCTCTGTGGATGGACTTCCTGTGGCAGGGAGTTTGGACCCATGGGGGTTCTGCGTGTGTATTATCTGTCTTTCTCCTTTTTACAAACTTTTACACCAGTGATGCCCTCCTCTGTTGCATCGCCATCGATCGCTACCTGGCCGTGGTTCACCCGTTAAAGTGTGCTTCCTTAAGGAAAGTCGGCACTGCCGCTGGAGTCTCAGTTGCCATTTGGGTGTTAGTGATCTGTCTCAATGCCACCACCATCACCAGGGAAGATACGTTCTTTGAAAATGAGAATTACGCTGTGTGCTTTGACATCTTCCTCCCAATGACGCCAACTATGACCCGCGCTAACGTCATACGATTCGTATTGGGATTCATCGTTCCTGCTCTCCTGGTCTTTCTGTCGACGTGGGGCATCTGTGCGGCCGTCAAATCCAATCAAGCCACTGTGGAGCAGGAACGTAAAGAGATTTTAAAGATTTTAACGGTAGTGCAGCTCAGCCTTTTGTTCTGCTTTGGACCCGTGCACATTATGATGATCGTCCGCACACTGCTGCCTGACTGCAGCACTGGGGCATGGATGCTCTATCCTTACAAGATTAGCATTGCTATCTCCAGCCTCAACTGCCTTGCAGATCCTCTCATTTACTGTTTTTTGACTAGAACAGGGCAGGCCAAAGTCAACCAGGTAGTTTCTTTTTTTCAAAGTATCAGAGGCAGAAAAGTGGAATGGAATTCTAGTGAAACCTAATACATGTCGGCCAATAGGTGGGATATGATTACTTGAATACTTACACTTGCATGTAAGTGTTCAAGTTTATCCCTTCCTCTACAGACGGTTTTCTCATTTACGAACAATTCAACCATGGGGCGAGGGTTAGGGTTCGGGGTGAACTGACATCAAGCTAGATGTCAGACTTCAGGTTTTGACTCAATTGCTATTAAATTTAATTTCACAGACAAATCCCTTTGTCTTTCATTGCATCACAAATCAGAAAAACTTTTGCTGAAATGTCCATGAATTTCACTCAATTTGCCAGGTTGTGATGGTTGTTTTGGATGTCTACAATACGAAGAGCATAATGGTAATGTTAGTGAATGCTAAAAAAGTCTAAGTAAATGTGTTTACGACAAGGCTACTTCATGGCCTGCCAACATTTAGAAGAAAAAATAATATTAATAACCACAAATATCACTATAAATATACACACACTGATAGTTTGTTAGCTAGGTCTGGGATGGAGAACGTTCAGTCCGCTTAGACTGGACCGATTTGCTTAAGAAAGGGGTCTTCATTAATGGTAAGAAATTACCAGACCCATAGAATATTCTGACAAAAATCCTCTAACAGACTGAAAATAGTCACATTTATGTGTAGTTTGGAAGAATATGTGGATAATGTTGAGGGGGCTTGTAATCGGAGGGTCACCACTGTGGGATGTTAAACAGGTATTTTAACCCTAACTGCTCGTGTTGTACATCGCTTTGGGTAAAAGCGGCGGCTAAATTAAATTGTAATCTTGTAAGTTAGTGTGAAAGGGCTGAAGTTGGTATTGAAATGGCCAATCACAAGTAATCTTTAAACAGGAAGTTAGAATAGATTAAATCTAAAATTGGTTCTATTGACTAAAGCGCTATATTGAGTTTACTATAACTACGATTACACAAATCAACACAATTCTCCAATTGAGCTCTCTTCAAGATCCTCAAACTTTGGCAAGCAGCTCGTTTAACGACAAACCATATGATAAGATAAACCTTTTAGAGAGTAGAAAACAGTTTTTTTTCTCTTGCTGTTAGGAATTTATCTTCATTCCCTAATGTACATAGCCATAACCATCAGGATACGTTTTACTTCACTTTCCAAAAAGACATAAGTCGTGCATCCTTCACTATGTGCAATATAGTGCGCATGTAGCTGTGGGGTGGGGCAGACGGCGGGGGTGTGGAGTTTTTACGACAGTGACATAACCAGGAGGAGCGCTAAGCGCAAGTTACTTAGTTCTGCTTTAATATCTATTTGCAATCAATTTTTATGTTGTTTTTGTCTGAAATGCCACAGTGGTCATAGCAGCTGTACTTCTGTAAATGAAGAACCAGTCCTTTGAACTCCCTGAACCCTTATTTTATTGCCTCTGTGTGTTTGAACTGACAGTTTACTTTGCACAGACTGAAGCATCTTTATTAAAACTCATTTTTTTCAATTATGAGCTGCACGCATTGAACACAGTGCTTCAACGGTGAAGTGTTAGTTCAGCTGTGAGGAACCTTCAAACTGCAACAAACAAATTAATATAGGACACACTATCTGAAAAATGCAAGAGTGGGAGAAGAATAATTGGTTTAGTGTTAACTGTGACTTGCATCAGGTTATCACAGAATGTACCAACTCACTGAGCAGCTTTGACTTCACCTTTTTTTCTTCTGTGATTTTTATTTTTGTTTAATTTTATGTTCTCAGTGAAAGACGTGTGTGTATAAGATGAACAAAATGCTGCAATTTTGCCTTTAAAATCATGAGTCCTGGTATCAGATAGTATAATTATTTGTTTTTGATTCTTAAGGTGACTTAATGTATCTTTAAGGCTATACATACATGATATCATATGTTGCAACAGTCAGCAATATTACAAAATCTGTTTTAAAAAAAAAAAAATCTAAATATAGGTAATGATTTTAGAGCCTGTACTACAAAGCTGGATAAGTATATCCAGGATATGTCTCCGTTGGCGAGCTTCACCTAACCAAACATTCACTGTCAGAGCAGCTGTCTTACGAAGCAGGATATGTCGAGATTGCAAAGTCAGACCAATCGCAATCACGGAGAAACTGTTGAGCCATTTTCGTCAAAATTGATAAAAAAAATTCCTTCCAAATATGAAGAATTAAAATCCATAATTCAGACCAAAAACAACATAGGCAGGAAGCTGCCGACACTGTTAATGGGTAAAGCATGAGATTATACAATATTAATCCATCAAATGATAAACAGACTCTGATCAGTTTCACTTTATTAAGACACAGACGTGTTTCTATTCAGGTTGTCCTCCTCAATTTATCACATACACACTGGGATGAGAGCGCATTGTTTTACTGTAGTATGTTCCTGCTGAGATCACCGCCACCATGAATGAATGAAAGAGTGAATGACTTGATCCGTCCACGATGCGACACAGGCTTCATCAGATGTAAATCTATATCTTTCTTAAAGGATGTCATCGGTAAATGAAAAGATTGCATTTATCCATTAATACTTTCCTAAAAACGCAGCTGTCAGATCTTCACCAACCAGGATCTTCTAACAATGGGCAGGTAATTTTCCAAGAGATCTAATTGGTCAGGAGGCAGGACTTTTGTACTCACTCAGATCTTATCCACTTCAAAACCTGGTCCGGACCAGGTTAGGTGTTGTTCAGCCTAAGTTCCACGGGGATTCAGCCCGGTAAAACGTTAGCCAGCGTCGTAGTACAGGACACACCAAATAAATCCCGAAAGTTAGCACGAAAAGGGAAAATCCAGCTTCGTAGAACAAGTCCTTAATTGCTGATCCAAAACAGAGCCTGCTTCTGCTGTTCCCAGCAAATTAAGACTTAAAAAACCTTTTATTTACTTATTTGTTTATTTTTGCAACAACATACACTTCCGGTCAAAAATTTTTGAACACCACACTTTTTCCAGTTTGATTACTGAATGAATAAAATTATTCATTTTATTGTGTCATTGCACTCTGAAACTTCTGTGTGTGTGTGTGTGTGTGTGTGTGTGTGTGTGTGTGTGTGTGTGTGTGTGTGTGTGTGTGTGTGTGTGTGTGTGTGTGTGTGTGTGTGTGTGTGTGTGTGTGTGTGTGTGTGTGTGTCGCATATCTCCCCTGTTCGACCTGAAACTTCTTGAACAGCATGTGCATAGCCCCCATGGTGTGCATCCATTATTTTGGAGTTATTTGATTATTATGTTTCAAAATGTTTATTTTTGTTTTATTTTGAACGTGGGTTAGACCGGACAGGAGTCGCACGACACAGAAAATAGTTCCCGGAAGTTATTGGCGGGTCGGGCAAATCGAATCTATTGATTCAGAGTGACATAATTGGGATTTTAGGTAATTTGACGTCAATAACTGCATTGATTTTCGGACGGGACATGATAGGGTGAGGACCGTCTGACCCACACCCACACAGGGCTGTTTCGAGGGACAGTTACGACAACGGAAGTTCAAAAGAGACTCAAAAATTTCTCAGAAGTTACAGCGGCTGTGCTCAAAGCGAACAGCGAAACATGCATATTTCTCCAGGAACACGGCATTATAAACGCTGATATTTTCGCCATGCGTTGATAACCTACCATGGCACCATGGCTGTACATGACATGTTTGTGTGTAATTTACTGGGTTTTTTTTTTTGTTTTTCCTTGCCAAAGAAGGGTCTAAGGACAGGGAATGCTCCGGGACATTTGTATCAATTCGCCTTAGTCCAGCGAATATTGGTGCAAACTTTATTTATCAATTTATCATTCGCATGTCTGTAAATATGGATTTTATTCATGGTTTCTATTTAACATTCTATAGTGAACCACTATTTAACCGTAATAAAATATAGTCAGGTCAACTTTCTCACAGCCTATTTTTTGGAACAAACATCTGATTTCAACTTCCAACAACACAACCATGTACGTAAGCGATGAGACAAATCAGATATAAATAACTAGGACACTCAGATTAACACTAAAAAAGAGTTTGACCAAACAAAATCTAAATCGTTAACAAATAAAAATAATTCTATTTTAAATACTAAACTTAATACACCTTAAACAACATATACATATACCTAATAAATCAAATAAGCAGACACAATAGACCCCTAAATGATAAATAACAATAAATCAATCAATAAATCTTGAGCATAATTTCAATTGCTTTATATCAGCAGTAAATGTCATTTATAACTAACTAATTTGATTTCTAAATGTAAAACATCTTCCAATTAAATACTGGAATACTGTTCGATATAAACTTTTGAAATCTATGCGTTAACCTATATCATTTGTGTATGTCTTTATCTCTGATGAGCTCATGCTTTACCCTGACAATCACAAATGTCTTACGTATCATAACAAAAGAAATCATGTGCAGCCAAGGGAGGAGAAACATAGAATAATAATGCTGAGAAAACTACATTGGAGGCCCAGGAGTGAGCTGACCCTGAGGCCCACAGCTGTGTTTTAGATGAGTAACTGTTATATCCTATTGACTTGATATTGTTGTTGAATCGTTTCTGTTCATCTGTAATAAATTGATTGATTGATTCAGTAAAACAAAAGCTCTGACTATATCTCTGTATGCAAACTCAGGTACTGAACATGAGAGTATCTCAGAACTCTAACGTGTCCCATAGAATTCAACCAGGGAAATCACACACACTATTTTACTTTGCACCCTCAAATAAGCAATTTGAGTTGAACAAGAAATTGTGGAATCCATGAACAATACTGTTCACTTGATACTCATAAGGGTCTGGTACCACAGTGTGTTCCAACACTGCTTTTATACAGACAGAGGGGGTTGGAAGTAATTAAGAAAAGTTATTAGTAGCACCGGCTTTCAAGGCTGATTCAACCTTTATTACTGCAGAACAGCTTTAAATTGTTAACCCACTTCATGTTCCCTGTAAAAGGCCTATTTGTATAATTCTGAAATGTACATTTTTTTTCAGATTTGGGAAAACCAAACCTTTTTTTTTTTTTTTTTTTACCTCTGGCTGTTCAGTATTTACCATTGAACCATTTCAAGCTATTCCTTGGACTTGCATGACTTGAATTGCAATAAATAACTGGAATGAATAAATGAAGGTGTGTAACTCAAAAGGTCTCCATTTTTCTTTTTCTTTTTTTTCCCCAATATTTTCACAAAAATGCACAAACATTTTTGCTTGTTTTTTTATAGCGAGAAAGTGCTTTTCTGAAAAGTGGATTTCTTCTGCTCCCTAGTGGACAGTTTTCTAAATGCAATCCATCGTCTTGTTTTCATGAACATGATATATCTTCACTGAGCCCATTCTGTTGTATTACGTCACCTGCAGCATTTTTTTACAGGACCATATATTGTGCTCTGCATTAATCTTACAATGACACTAGATTTCTGCAGGTGGTTTGAGGGATTGAAAAGCCAATGTCAGACGCTCTGGTCCCTGCACTATTACGAGCAACAGCACTCTACTGTCTGTCAATAAGGGAAGGTTAACCTTCAATGAATCAGCTTTAGATGAGCAGTCTGCAACATGTGCAATGCAATTGCTCAACCAGTCAGCTTGTGCACGACTCTTTACTTCCATTTCCACATAATGGCAACAAAGCATGAGTAGACCATGTGGCTGTCCACGTGAAGCGTTGTCCTGCCCACCCCCCCACCCCCCCACCCACCCGTCCATCCGTCCATTTATCCAACTGTCCATCCATCCATGTCAAATGACAGGCTCTCGAGGAACCTACATCAGCAGAACGCTTATCTAGATAACCCATCTCCTCACCTTGGTTTGCCCTTCACGGTGCCACTGGCAGACCTCCTTATATGTAAAGTACCTGAAGATCTATAGGTTTGGTCAGTGAATCCCTTCTTTTCTGCACCTGGATGTTGGCGCTTTGTGCAGCACTCTTAGACATGATGAATGAATGTGGTCCAAATCTGCCCCAGGGATCTGACTTCATGCAAATTAAAAGGTGATTTTTTTTTTTTTTTATCTCAGAATGAAAAGGGTAAAAGCTGAGCCGCTGGATATAGAAATGACTCTGTGGGTTTTAATCTGACTGTTCTTTGCATGCAACAAGCATTTTAAATGAGGTGGCTTTTTAACCAATCCTGCACTGGAGTACTCAGGATAATGCAAACATGCATATTTAGCTGAAAAAGATCAAATAAATAAATACATCTAAAAAAAAAAAAGCGAAGTAATGCTGTGTGGTACATTGTGTCAACTTTGTGAGATTAAAGCAAAAGTAGAAATGGTCTGATTTGATTGGTCAGCATTTATCAGAAACACAATACAGATTGAAATTTGAGTAATGCTCTTGACCTATAAACCTGATTAGCTCCTGATAAGTTATTAAAACATCAACCAATATAGATTTGTTTGGTATGAACTTTTTTACACCAGGCGGCTGATGGTTATGAGTATAAGTGACCAACGAGCAGAGGTGGGAACAAGTCACTGCTTCTAGAGTCTCATTTAAGTCTCAACAAGTCATGTCACTAAAGTCAAAACAATCAAGTCCAAGTCAAGACAAAAGTCCTTAACTTTAATTTACAAGTCTTAACAAGTCAAGAGTACATAATGTACCACAGCTAGTGCAATTTTACAGAACAAGTTGATCTAACTGATATAAACAATGAATCAATTTGAACAGAGTACATATTTGTCAAATATTAGTGATATAATTTGATATAATGCTTTTATAAAATAATCAATCCAGCATCTTTTTAGATTTTAAAATGTGCAAAATTCCTTTGTTAACCAAACAAACAATAATCACACTGGGAAGTAGAATAAGGTATACTTTTTCCAAATCAAGTATTAATGATGGTATAATCTTTAAATCGCACATATCTCTGCCTAGTTGATGTTTCCAGCTGCTTCCTGATTGGCTGCCAGTTTGTTTAAAGGTTGACCAGTCAATCAAAGTTTGATGGCAGAGTGCCGTCCAGCAGAGGTTTGAGCAGACTTATTGCTCATTATTAATAATTGCATTTTATAAAATCTTTTGTCATGGAAGGATAGGAAGTCAAGTCTTCCAGAGTCTATAAGCTAAAGTCTGAGTTAAGTCACGATTCATTTGTTTTCAAGTCTAATGGAGCGTTCACACCAAATGCGTCGAAAGCGTCAAAAGCGGCAGGTGTACATTCACAACATATGGTGGACGTGCTTCAAGGGAGCGTCGGAGGTCCCGCTGCAAGTCCCGTGCCTCCTGTGTGCCGTGTTTTGAAGCTTCTCGAACGGCGGACGCTTTGGACGTGCGTCCAGCACCTCCAACGTGGCCAACGCTGGATTTGGGATTGTTGAACTTTTGGGACATATCGTGGCGCGTCGATCAATCAGGAGCGTTCCCAAACCATGACGTATTCAGAATAATGAAAAAAAAAACACTAACCGGAGACAGATGGACTGGCTTTTCTGCTGGAATAGAGCGCCTGTAGTTGGTGTCCTGGTAGGAGAATTGAGCGGCGATGCAGGTCAGCAGGTCGGCAAACTGGGCACGGGAAAGACGGAAGCAGCGCTGAAAGCGACTTCCATCCTTGCGCAGCTCTGGTGAATCCAGAAACGGCGCAAATAAAGCCAAGCCACTCTCTGGATAATGTAGAGCCGATGAACGGGGGTCGGAGGCGGCGTGTTCTGCAAGGAACTCCAAACTTTATTCTCCATTCAATCACACTTCTCTATAGCCCTCTAACATCACAGTGCAGACACTGAGTCACACCAAAATACATCCGACCAGAAACACAATAATGTTCCCCACCACTTCACAGTCACTGTGTGAATTATGAATGTAACTGATCGCCACAATATCACCCATTGTATGAACACCACCGGCAACAGAGAAGCCCCTCCCCTTAACGCGCATCCCGAACATCTTTAACGCTGGTGACAAGTGTCTGTACTCAATGACCACAAGCGTCCAACTACGCGCGCGAGGCACCATTTTGATGCCCAAAACGCGTTTGGTGTGAACGTACCATTAGTCGAGTTGCAAGTCCTTCTTAATTTTGTCGAATCTAAATTCATGAAATTTGTGACTTGAGTCCAAGTCGAGTCCAAGTCATGTAACTCAAGTCCACACCTCTGGACCCAAGCTTAGCATTGCTAGCTAACACAGTGTAATCTTGGCTTCAGAACCTCCTAAAGCTAGGTCCTTTAGTGCAGAGCTGGCATTGTCTTACAAAAGTGCATCATGATCTCACAGGTGATCATGAAACTGTCATTTAAATTTATCTATTTCTTTGGATGAGCCAACATGATTTTCTCTCTCTTTTCTATGCTGCTTGCAAGGGATTTCCAACTGAGGGATTTCTAATCTATTAGAAGCTATTTCCTGCAACCCACTATGAATTTCAAGTATAGTAAGGTTTTAAGGCCTGGATCTTACTATCTAATTTTCCTAATAGGTGAGAGTTTGTATTTAAGTCAAATTGTATGGTTTAGGGCCTAGGTTCCCAAAATGGGGTACGCAAATTGTCATGGGGGGTACATGAATAAAAATATTAAATTGGAAACAAGAATATAAATAAACCAGCAGTCAGGAGCCTCTATGTATTGCCATTAAAAATATGACAAGAGCTACATTGCTTTACCAATTTACATTCCTTACAGATTATTATTCTTTTATTATTATTATTATTATTATTATTATTATTATTATTATTATTATTATTATTATTATTATTATATATAATTCCTCAACAGGAAAGGTCAAATTCAGAGACAAATTTCACTTTCCTTTTTTATGTCATTTTATTATTACAAAATGTGGCATCTCCAGAGACTCTTAAAAAATATTTTTAGAATTAGCTTTTGGCAATGTTTGTTGTTGCCAGGATTAGTGCTCAGATATTTTTATACTGTTTATATCATTTATACTATTTTAATACTTATTTTATTTGAACTAGATTTACAGTTATTTAAGATTGTTTTGTGTGCGTGTGATGTTATAATTTAAAAATGAATGATTCAAACATTTTAAAAGTACATTTTTAACCAGTATTTTTCTATTATTATAAATTATTAGACATTTCAGCGGACCCCATTTGAATTACAGGCGATCCCACCTAAGGTCATGACCCCAAGATTGAAAAAAAACTGCATTCTATGATGTTTCTTAAGTGTGCAGGAGGAGGGGTTACATGGCCTAAGGTTAATTGTCTGAAGGGGTATGGGACTGAGAAAAGTTTGGGAAACACTGGTTTAGGGTTTAGGACTGAATTTTAAGGTAAGGATTGACCATAAATGTATTATCCATGATGACAACCATAGTGACTAGTGCTTAGATTTGTACATGTAATAGATTTTGGTATGCAAATTAAGTAGGAGGGATTATAAACAAATTTAGTACTAGTACACTCAAAATCTCACTTGCAGTAGTAGATTTTAGTTTACTATAGTAGAACTAGTAAAGCCAATGGCAAGTGAAACCTTTTACTTCACTAGTAAAATGTACTTAAGCAGTTGTAAATCAAAATTGAGTAGAGTATGGTTTATTTCACCAATATCAAATTTATGCTGAAACGCAAAGCACAATATGCACAACTGTAACATCACATTGCACTCCCACCTTAAAATTGTCAACTCGTTCACACCCCTTCCATTGCCATACCCTGATTTCCTCTTCCCTGTTCCCTTCACCTACTGTAGGTGTATCACTGCCCTCTCTTTTTATATTCTCCCTTTATTAAGTTTTTTTTCCCCTTCCTTAGTGAGGACTGGTGATGGTCACAATTAAGCAATAAAATTCATTTATGCAATTGAGAAAAAACAAGCAAAAAAACTGATGTCGAAACAGCTTGCCATACTTACATCACATGTAAATATCAATTTGCACAGACATTTGTCCGTAACTGCGTGTGTCACTATCGGCTATACATGTCAGCATCACTTTAGCTTTGATATCTTTGAGCTTTGTCACAATCTGTTTGAATTACATCACACCGCTGCTCACTTTGGTATCAGGGATCCTGCACATCAGGCAGATTGCACTTCTCTTTCACGCTACATTAGCCGTCAGTCCTGCAGAGCTCCTCCAAGCATCGTCTGGCACTGCCTGAAACCTTTCCTTCCAATCCTCCCCCTCACCGTGACCGCTCCAACTGCATTCACACTTCTCTCTCCTTCACAACTTCTTATTTTGGCAGCAATGTTTCTAACACTTGTTGGAAAATGTTGATAATCTGAACAAATGGCATTGCAGAAGTCATATTTGGACTTAAATTGTTGGCTTTTTATCTTTGTTTTTTAAACATACATATATGTTTTTAATGATCATTCATTCATTGATCTTCTCATTCCTTTACACTGATACATGTGATGGTCTTTTTTCAGCTATACCATTACCTTTCAGGCAGTGTATTGTATTATTAATAATATTATCAATATCGCCCTGGCACAAATTTTACTTCAATGTGAAAAAATAAGTTTTGCAGCTCCCACCCTCCTCCTTATCCCTCCTCTCTCACCTGAACAACTGATTCAAATCAGCAATCAGGGAGGGACGGATAAGAGGACACGAGGCCTAGCAAACAACAGGAGGGTCACACACATCCAGCAGCAGGAATGAGAAGGCAGCAGTTGTTCATATACTGAACTTCATTTTTGTTTGAAATTTAAAAGGCCAACCACAGTTCAAAGTAACAGTGTAAACACTTTTTAAGGAGTTGGGAAAGGTAAATTGTTGATGAGCAACACCTGAGTGGAGAGTGAGTGATGAAAGGGACAACTCAATTCTTACTAAAACATCTATCTATAAAAGCAAGAAAGGTCTGTGTGCGTGTGTGTGTGCGTGCTTGTGGAGCAAATATCTCCCCGACGCAGTATCTGTTTAACCTGAAATTTTGTCAACGGCTTCCAAATACCCCAACTGTGTGCATGCATCATTTTGGGGTAATAAGGTCATTTCAAAACATTTATTTAAATATTATTTTGCCCAGTTTGCTCAGAAGTGAAACCTATTCAGCTTTTGACCTCAGTGTGACGGGGCGCTAGCGCACCATCGATAGCTATTTCACTGCATATTCCTGCTCTGGTGCGTGCCAGAGCAAATCACAGTGGCGAGCTAGAGTCACATGTGCGGCCAGAGCCAATTGCATGCCGAATAAAAAAGACAACAGAAAGATACAAAAATACACGTAATGACTCCAAAAAACATACATTACAGAAAAATACACTAAAACGAAAATATATAAATTAGTAAAAAAAACAAACACATTTATTATGCGCATGTCCCATAAAATTCAACCAGGGAAATTGCACACGCTATTTTACTTTGCACCCGCAAATATACCCCTTTATAACACTACAGAGTACAACTCTTTGTATATCCAACCTTCAAACACACTCATTTGGCCATAATTGACATCTCTACCTAAGCTCCTCCCACTATATAAACATATACTTCAGACGGGCACTGTACTAGTACTGATAATCAGAGGTGAAAGTAACAGATTACAAGTACTCTCGTTACTTTAATTCAGTTGCTTTTATGGGTACTCGCGCTTTTTGAGTAAATTTATAAGTCAGTCATTTTACTTGTACTTTAGTATGTTTTAAAATAAGTAATAGATTAAATCTCTACTGTTATTGAGTAAATTATTGTTGTTTGTTTAATAACGATCAACGTACTGTGAAACTACAAAAAATTAAATGACCAGACAACAATCAAATGCATCACATCACAGCCAACAAACCAGATTAAACATAATACACAGTTTCGAAATAGCATTGAATAGAGGTTATTTTTCTCACTTTTAGACTTCATAAATTTGCCTGATCATTTGTTTTGTTTTGAATTCAATTAATTGGTGGTGTTGTTATTTTAAGAAAAAAATTAATTTTGACAAACTTTTTTATTTTTTACAGATGCCTTTGTGGAAAATAAATTAAGTTCCAACTGTGCCAGATTTGGTCTCATCCTTTTTAAGTTCATACATGAGATGTTTACTGTATGCAAGGGAACCATGGCAAGATTTATTACCAAAAATAAACATCTGGGGACAAATTAACTAGTAACTTTTACTTTGAGTACTGTTTGCTCGAGTTACTTTTAACTTATAACTTGAGTATTGTATTTATGACTTACTTGTACTTGCGTACTATTTCAATCAAGTAACAGTATTTCTGCTTGAGTAATATCTATCAGTACTTTTTACACCTCTGCTGATAAGTCATGGATTAACGACACAGACATGAATCCACTACCAACAAAGACAAAAGCAAAAAACATATATAATAGAACGTATTACCAATGAAAAGACAAATAAACTGATCAACAGAAAAGAAGGAAATAACACCTAACCAAAAAAGCTGCATTGGGACTTAAAGAGGCTGGAGTAGATCATTTTTCTATCAGAAAAAGACAGTCTAAGCCTGCATCTAAAATTTGAGGCAAGTAACAGTGTCTTTAACAATGGACTCGGAAATTGGCTAAAATCAAACTAGTGTTCCCATTAATAGTTTTACCTGGTTTCTTGCTTACCTGTATTGCCTCTTCCCTATAACTGACTGTATTTAACTTTGAATATTGTTGTTTTACAGTGCATATTTCCTTACTTTCTTAATTTCTCGAGTACTTTTAACACTTCAAAATCCTCCTGTCGACAGGAGCTGGTGTTTTGTAAATCCTATACACGCGTCACCCATTTCCACCCACGCTCTCCTTAAATACCCAAGCCCAAATTATCATGCATGCTCATGCATCAATGTATTCAGACAAGACAGCTGCACTAACAAAGAAGATGCATTTCGAAGGATATATAACGATCCCTGGTTAACTGAAGGCCATAAGCTGATATATGTACTGTATATGTTAGTTTTTTTAACCCATGAACATTTGTTTGTCTCTATGTGTTGGTCCTGTAATAGACTAATGGGTGTTCCAGTGTAGACCTCCTTAAGCCTGATGTGAGCTTGAAATAGAAATCAGCAGACACCCTTCATCCTATAAGCCGCCGATGACTAAGAGTGAGTCATCATCCTTATCTGATGGAAACTAGATAAATATAATCGAAATAAAAAAGGGAACATGATGACACATCTCACGAGAATGATTTCCAGAACTCCAAGAAAAAGCCTCTTCGATGAGAAGTATTTAAGTAAAAGTCAACCAAGTCCAGTTTACCTAACTAAGCCATTGTAACTAAAGGCAGACATACACTGTGCAATTTCTTCAATCGTTGTACTCAGCTCCAGCTCAGCTGTGTGACTCAATTGCAGCTCACGATTCATATTCTCACACTGTACGGACCGACACTCTGACACGATCTGACTGCTCACACTTTACGACTATAAATGACACGTCTGGATCTTGTTTCCACAAATGCAACGTTCAAATTAGAAGAAGAAGACGAAGAACCCAGAAGTGGAGAGACACTCAATCTCAGCAAAAAGAGCTTTAAAGAAGAAAAGAAGGCGATGTGATGGACCAGGAACTGGTTGGGCAGACGTGGGCAGTACGGTCCTTCAATTCTACAGCGGTCCTACGGTGTTACGTATGCTCAGTGTGAGAGTTTGAGGTACAGTAAGCTGGTCCGTGGCACTGCTTCAACAGTGCGATGCCCTCACGAGTGGCGACTGGAATTTCAAACATGTTTGAATTCCTTACGACCATACGATTGCTGACCGGGAACTGGTTAATCACTTCTCGTGACCCCATGTATACTATAATGTTCAACACACGATTTAGCCGAGACGCGGCTCGATCCCAAAAATAGACGCACGAGTGAAAAATTGGCTCAAAACGGGCCAAAAATCACAGTGTATGCCTACCTTAACATGGATGATTGAATAAAATGACATTGTCCTTAAAGACTTATTCAATTCCAAAGTACTGTAATTACAGTTTTGAGATAGTTCAGTGAGTTTGACAGAATGTGATATTAAGAGAATCATCTAATCAACTGTTTTCTATGTGGGACATTAGTCGAGGCTTACGTTGCATTCCAGGCAACTGGGAACTCGGGATTTTCCGACTTCCTACTTAAAAAAGTGACTTAGAACACCACCTGAGTACCTTATTTCTTTGATAGTGAGTTGTCTGACACCACAAAACAATAGTGGCATCTTTGCAGAACCACACGTCAGAGGGAAAACATGTTTAAAAGTATATTTAATGCCAAGAAGACATTATTGTCTCTATCGTAAATACTATCTCAGTCAGCCTTGTTTTTGAGATATTTCAACATGTTGCACATGGAACACTTCGAAGTGTTAAATTCGGAAATGCTGAGTTCCAAGTTGCCTGGAACGCAGCATAAGTGACTCAAACTTGGAGAATTCCAGGTAATTATTAATTCCAGTTGACTAATCCCCTAAAAAATATTTATTTAAATTGTTGAATGAAACAAAACTGCCTAAAAAAAAAAAACCTTGACGATAAAATTGAGACAAATGAAACAATGAAGAAATGTTCTTAGATGACTGAAACAAAAGACTAAATCAAAGTGAGTTGTCAAAATTGACAGTGATTACCAGTACAACCCCATTGGATTTGTATTTTTTCTCAATACCGTGAAACATTATGTAAGCTGCAGACTGCGTGAGGTTGATTCCTTTTTTTTTTTTTTTTATTCACATACAAAAAAGCAAGTCTATTGAAGTGACATAAATTGCTGGGCTGCTTATTATGACACAAAGCCACTCAAATTGAGTCCCAGTGAATGTGCACATGTTCTGCTGAATCAGCACTCTCCCTCCTACACGGCTGGCGGTAAGATGAGTCATCTCAAAATGTTGTTGTTTTATTAAATGACGTTAGTTATTGGATTGTTCCCACAAATATGTAATGTTTTTTTAACAGTTCTTCAAATATGTCATGTCATCAATTTTGTCACAACCTAGTTGAAATACAAAGACCACACATGACTCTTTAAATGACAAAGTAATTTATTAAAGAAGTTAAGTATACTGCAATCATTTCATCAGTAATGTGTGCAGTGTGTAGATTGGTGTACGCGTAAGTGAGAAAAGTAAGCTAACAAAACCCAAACTTAAACAAACCATAAATAAGTGAGCAGTCACTCCAAGTGTGAACCATCAAGTCCGAATAGTCCCTCCTATCTCCTTTCCTATTCACTTTTACTTAACCCCCCTGGACGACGTTACGGGGTTAAGGAAAGGTATTAGGAAAGGAGTTAAGGAAAGGCCATCGCGTTTGTTTTGACATTCAGATGCACTTCCACTGACGTAATTATCCGACGGCCACAAAAGTTAGTGACGTGGTGAAAAAACTACACATTTCCAAAGAAATGAACTACTAATCCCACATCTTTAACACTTTCCGCTGATATCATCTCAAAAATCACAAGGTTTGAATGTAAATCAAAGAAAAAGAGGCTACCGAGGAACAAAAGTGAAACTAAAAGAAAGTCACATTACTAATGGTTTCTCACATTCACCTTCACCTTCTATTCAGAAACATGAATTATGTTGAATAAAACATAATGTGGCTAAAAATGTCTCTGATCCCTTTTTCTTGAACGACAGAAAAAGCCATAGGCTACGACCAAATAGTCCCTCCGATCTCCTTTCCTATCCACTTTTCATTAACTCCCGGAAGTGGCCATGACAAGGAGCTTTCAAATCCTCTAAAAGCTAAGGAAAGGAGGCTTAATACTTCCTTTATAACTGCCTTTAGCCTAGGAAACACTGATGCATCCTTTACCCAAGGAGACCAGATAATGCTGACCCACAATTCCTTGTGGCGACAACATTTAAAGGGACCCGCTTATCCCAGCGTTCACGGAAACTCACAAAGAATATCATCATGTAAGTTACCAATGCAATAATATGCCTTGAACAACTTTTGAAAAAAAATCTAAAACCCATATCTTATGATTTGAAGCCAAATTATCAGATTATAACTGACATAAAACAGAGCACTCGTTCAAGAAAAAGGAACATTTTTAGCCACATTAGGTTTTATTCAACATATTTCATTCACCTAGGAATGCTTTGTGCTGTTGTACATTTGTATGCCTACAACATTATGTTGGCCTATATATTGCATACGTGTAACAATAATTCATAAAATCATACTTATTTTGGATTAATATTTATTTCTGAGTGGAATGTGAGTGTGAGCAACCGTTCTCAATGTGATGTTCTTTTGGTTTCACTTTTGTTCCTCGTGGCCTGGTAGCTTCTTTTCCTTTGATTTACATTCAAACCGTGTATTTGAGAATACATCAGCGGTTAGAGGCCCTGGGGAAAGTGTTATAAATAAGCTTTTAGTAGTCTATTTTTGGAAATTTATAGTTTTTTCACCACGGCAGACGCCACTAACCTTTGCCGCCATCTGATTATTACGTCACCTCGTAGAAGTGCGTCTGATTGTCAAAACAACGTGATGGCCTTTCCCCTAACTGCTTTAGGAAGTCTCCTAACACCGTTCCATAACCCTGTGATGTCATCTACAAGGTTAAGGAAAAGTGGATAGGAAAGGAGATAGGAGGGACTATTCGAACGCAGCCATAGCAATGGAAAAAACAGGGAAGAAGTCCTAAGGCCTTGGAGCTGTCGCAACTGTTAGCAGAAAGGACATGCACATATACGTGAAAAATATGTCTGAACTGCCAACTTGTCCCCAATTTGGTACATTATTTTAACACACTAAAGGAAAATTCATTTTCTTAAATATGTAGCTAAATATTTGTTTTTTAAGACATGAGGTGAATATATCCCCACCCGCTTCTTGCAATGTAGTGTTACTTTTTAAATCCAATTTTGATAAAAATTTTTGACTAAAATGCAACTTTACCATTTATCAACCTGATATTTTGGATGGCATTACTGTTGGTCAATACACACAGACAGATTTGATGTGATCAATGTGACAAAATCATTTTGTTTTCCTCCGTTGACAAAAATAGGGCCCTAACCTTTTTTTATTTTGATGTGTGAGTTATTTTGATGTAGCTGTTGTTGATGCACAGCTTATATATATATATATATATATATATATATATATATATATATATATATATATATATTGTTTAGAGATAAATAAACACATAAACACATTTTTTTTTAAAATACACTAGTTTATAAAATTAATTTGAAAATCCAAGTAATTACTTCTAGAATGAATTATTATACCAAGCCCTGATTTTGATCTATCCAGTATTTTGAAATGTGGTGAGAAATAAAGGGCTAAATAAACATAGAAAAGGATGGAGGCAGAGCAGGTTAAGGTCATTTCCACCTTGGAGGAGAACTCCACACACATCCACACATTACATGTGATCTATATCTCCCCGTTAACTGACCGGCCTCACTGCTTATTGTGTTTTTTTTTCTGTGAACCTGGTCTTTTCATTGGACGCCCCAGCCCACACACTTGGACACACGTGACAGTGGCTGCGAAGTAGACGTGCACCGATGAGACCTTGGGCGTCAACAACCATGGACACGCTAGGAGTCACTTACATAATGATGAGATGTCATTAAAGCACCAATAGCAGCCTCAAGAGAATGGTGTATTTGCCAACAGTAACACGAGACAGGTTTACTACTGGAAAAGGGAGAAAATAGGTAAATATAAGGGGGGGAAAGTTTTGCAATCCCACCTCTTGTGAGAAACTACGATTTTAAATAGAAAACACACAAATACAATCAATATTTTGAATGGTCTGCTTTAATATTACAATGAGGATTTTATTTGTGTCCCCTTCAGTGGCCTGCATCTGACCAATGAAAGACAAAGTACATTTTAATTAAGAAACTTTACAAATCCTGAAGCATTTTTTTTTGTTTTTTGCAAAAGAAATCAAAGTAAATTCTATAATTGAACACAAAAAGCTATTTTTGTGTGTGTGTGTGTGTGTCTCAGATGATCTGAATAGGTCACAGTGGGACTAGAAGTGTCTCTGTGTGATCGATAGTCAAGTACATATTAGATTAAGATGAGGGGATAAAAGGTGCCGCCATGAAATCAATGACACTTGTAGCTATGTGATATTAAATTGAAGAGCCAATACTTTGAGCCATGGCTCCTGACATACGTGTGTCTATTTAAATTGGCCTAGGGCCAAAGTTTAAAGCCGCTTAACCACATAAATGTTGTTTTTTTTAAAAGCTATACCTGTATTTAATTTAAAAGTTGTTCTTATCGATGCTTGTGGGAGCCTAAAAAGACATTTCTGGTGTTTTCATGGATTGAAAGTTGTTGATAAAACTCCATAAACAAAGCAGAGCAAAAACCAAGGGAACCTCTGTCTGATCTGATGAACAAAAAAAATAAATCATGGTAAGAATGGAATAAAAACAGTTCCTAAAGAAACATTTTCTGCTTCTGTGCTGTCTTCTGATTCCTTTATGGGACTCCATATCCCACAATACAATGCCCGAAACCTTTTCCAAAGTTCTAGTAACATGACTGTTTGTTAACAACCCGCTTTTTTATGGTAAAGTCAGTAACAAACTTTTTAACGGCAATTTCTACCTTTGACATTTGTGAGTAAATCCCTATCAGAGGATTTATGAGAACAACTTTTGGATTATATACAGATATACATATTTCAAAATGTGAGTTATATTGTGAAGCAGCTTCATCTTTGTGTGCAAAATGCATCATTTTGAAAAGTACACTTAGAAGTGGGTATAAATGATTATTATATTGTAGTGCTTTTATATTTAATATTGAATTATGATTTTGGTGCTCTGTGATTGGCATATGAGCTGTCTAGTGTGCATTCAGATGATGGATGGATGAAGGGATGGATGGATACAGTAATAAAGACCTTTCCAGTGTTTTTTTTTTATCATGTTTATTAAATGGAAAAAAAAGGCACTCGCCACATTGAATGTAATTTTTCATCAAATAAGTTTAACAAACAGCCGCTGAACATGTCACAGGTCATGGTCAAGAAAAGGCTAATGTTATTGGATAGTTTGTTATTATAGTGTGTGTGTGTGTGTGTGTGTGTGTGTGTGTGTGTGTGTGTGTGTGTGTGTGTGTGTGTGTGTGTGCGTGTGTGTGTGTGAGCGCATGCAGGTGTGTTATCCTATTGGTAGATGGCAAAACCGTAAAAAAAAGTTACATAGGCAAATTTCGCATATTAAATCTCACAAAATGCCAATAAAAACACAGTTTCCTGTAATAACCTAAAACAAACTGAAAATGTAAGTTGTTTAGTTAATATTTTACAGTTCAATAAAAAAATAAAATAAATAATAATAATTTTAAGTGATGTAAACAATGGTGAAAACATGCTTGGTGAATACAGAAACAGAAGCATCACATTCAGTATTCAAAAGTTGACAGAAGCAGACCAAAGACTTATGTGATCATTTATATCTCATGTAGAAAAATTGAGTAAAAAAATCTATAACATGGCTGACAATCCTAAGAGTCAGTATGTACGCCCTGTCATAAATATTGGCAGCAATTATTAGCTTCTACTTTAGAAGAGCAACAACATGAGAACGAGCCTGTTTATTTAGTCCTATGCAGATTTAATTGCAAGCATTCATGTGAGTTTACACAAATGAGCCATGACATTATGAGGGAATAATGCTCATATTGCTAGTGTTGATCTAGATGGGAGACAACTGTAATGGTTCTGTTTCACTAACCATGCATAGTAATTAGTTTGTTGTACAACACACAGTATTCAAAGCCACGTAAGTGAAGTTGTACATGTCATCTTGGTACAGTAAATGCTCAGATTGTCTATCGATCGGGCTCAAGCCCAGCCTCCCACTCATCCATTCATTAAAATGTCCCAGTCCTTTTGAAACAGGCTAAAAATAGCCACTGCGGTATGAGAAGACAAATTGATAATCAATGATGTTTTGAAGATGGATGACATGAATTCAGTTCCCTGGTTCCCCTGTCCTCATTGTTGGAAAAATAAGATCTAGCATGAACAGATGGCTTTGCCTCATCGTCTCATGTGAGCCCTAAGGCCTGAGGTCCTTCTCAGCACATTTTTTCAGCGAACATCTGCAACGAGGTATTTTGACTCCAGCCTCTTCTGGATTTTCTGGCCTTTATAGTTTTTTGGCAGCATCCTCCTTCCATTGCTATGGCACAATGATAGCATTGTACTGTGAGCAGTTCCGGTCCATGCTTAGGAAACAGAAAGGCACAATTCTTGACAATTCAGTGCTTTTTTTTTTTTAATCTCTGTCACTATTTAGTCCTTGTCTAAGGCTGAAGTGTTCATCAATTTCAAACCTAATCACTCTCTTTATCTTTGGCTAAGTCTGGCATGAACTCGTTGAGCTTGGCGCGCTCCAACACATATTGAGACAGATTTGTCATGCTAGTGTTTCCCTGTTTTCTCTCAGCTTTTTCCAGATCTGGCTCCCCATTCTCCTCCTCTTCCATCCTCTCCCCACCAATCATTATGCTGCCATTGTTCATTCCAACACTAGCTCGCCGAACATCATCAGGAATGTTCCTCCGCAGTTCACGGTTCTTACTGCGTCTGGCCAGTTTGGTGAGGGATCCGAAGCGTAGGTGGAAGAGGTTCTCCTCAGACGAGGATGCGGTTCCTGGTGTTTGCTCGCTCCCCTGATTGTCGTACGCCTCACAGGCTCCCTTCAGCCTCAGGTTGTTCAGTTTGGTGTCGATGCTCTCCTGGGAGGCGGTTTTGAAACGACCCGCATCCAGACTGGCAAACATGGCCCGTTTTTCTGGTGACAGCATGTCGAGGGAACGAGCTCGCTGCTCCAGGCCCAGCTGACGGCGCTCCATACTGCGAATGGTGGCTGCCCTCTGGAGTTTGTCGTGGATCTCTACGCTTAAGCGTCGCCGAGTTTCACGAAACTCGGCTCGTACGTTTGCTTTCCATTCAGCTGCATGTGCTTTAATTTCCCCAACCTGTCGATGTGAAAAGAAAACTTCAGTTCGTTCACAAAAAACACATTCATGTTTCAATACAGATTGACCTCACTAGTTCTCTTGTCTGAGAAAATTCAGAGTATGTGTCTTTTTAGAACTGTTACCTGGATTACCTGATAAATCCAATTGACATCTATCAAAAAATAGCCAAATGCGAGAAAAATTCTTTACATGATTTAGTCGAAGGACTTTTTCACTCATCTAGCAGTTTACATTCTCTAAGCAGTCACACAACACCTCTATGGGATCATAATCATCTGGGTTCAGTGATAGATACAGTTGTGTGTCGTCTGCGCAGCTCTGATAATCAATCTTACAGTTCTGTAAAATTTGTCCTAAAGGAAGCATATAAAGGCTAAACAGAATGGGTCCAAGAACAGATCCCTGAGGAACCCCACAGGATACTGGTAATCTGTCAGATTCAAAGTTTCCAATGTTAACAAAGAAACTTCGCTCCTCTAAGTAGGACTTAAATCATTCCAGTACTTTTCCATTTAGTCCAACCCACATTTGCAAGATGTGCAACAAAATGTTATGGTCCACAGTGTCAAATGCAGCACTAAGATCCAATAGAATGAGAACAGACACTTTTCCCCAATCAGTAGCTGGGTTTCCATTTCAGATTTTCGCAAAATAAAAGCAATATTTCCGCTTTGAATGTGTTTCCACTGAAGGTTGTTTTGGGCAGGAGCTTCGCTTAACACTCAGTATTCCTTTGTTGTTCACGTCTAATGTGGCAGTAATGAATTTTAAGTATAATGCTAAGAAATGTCCCAATCTCCTCTTCTGTTTACACATACAGCGCCATGTTTTCTCTCAGAGAAGTAGTCATGTGACCAGGTACGTCACGTTCTGTGACTTTTGCGGAAAACGTGTTTCCATAGCACATTTGCGACACATTTCAATATCTAAACGTCAGAAATTCCTCCTCATGAAAGCGTAAAAACGTTTTCGCGATAGTTGAGTGTTTTTTAAAAATCAGTTTTTCTTGCGCTATCAGATTTTGGTAATGGAAACACAGGTACTGTTCAGCCTTATATCATTTAGCACGTTGATAAGGGCTTTTTCTGTGCTGTGATGAATTTATCGAATATTGTCTTGAAGGTTAAGAATTCTCTCAGTTGGTTGAAGACTATCTTTTCAATGATCTTAGTCATGAAAGGAAGGTTGCTGATTGGTCTATAGTTAGACAGTCTACAGCCTTGCCTTGACTATTATATAATATTATTATTAATGTTAATCCATCTGCTTTAATTTTGATGTTTGTCCAAGATCAGAAACCATGAACGCAGTGTGCTGTTCTAACATAGAATAGCTCTATCTTAGCTATTAATAGCGTGAACAGCTTGTGACAAGTCTTTCTGACAACCTCATAATCATGGAGATTCACTTACGAACAAAACGATGAACGGGAAGATTGCACAAGAGAAGCAATGGCTGAGTGATAGTTTATCTTACAGACATTTAAATGTAATTAAAGTCTATATAATGCAATAAAGCCCACCTCCTCTTTGGTCTTCTTAGAAAGCACTCGAAGCCAGTCTCCAATCATGCTAAGAACGGCCGCGAAGTACGCTAAACCCACAAGAATCCAGAACCACACCAGAGGCTTGTACCACTTCATGTAGTCAATGCCACGATTCCCACCTGTCACGGAATAGGAAGATTAACAACCGTTCTGTTGTTTACCAGCAGCGAACTTTTTAAAAAACAGACATCTACCTGCCACATAGTCTCCGATTCCCACTGTAGTGAGAGTGATGACAACAAAGTAGATGGCCTCCAGCGTGGTCCATCCTTCTATGTGTTTGAATATGACAGCAGGGATGGTGACGAAGACGATGCAGCCGGCCAGGATAAAGAGTATTACCGAGGTCACTCTTATCTTTGTTTGGCTAAACTGTTTGTGTTTTTGCTGAGGAAACAAAAATGTGCAAATTAATTACAAAAAAATAAATAAATAAAAAAACACTTAAGGAAATAAGTTTTATTACAATATATACTGTATATATATATATATATATGGTCTTGAAAATAATTTGAACAAAAATATGGCTACATATAATTAATATGGATTATTTTCTTTATTATTAAAAAAATATTTATAATAATTTCACATCAAATTATTCTTTATGAAGTGTACAAATATGGCTTTACAGTTATGTTCGTAAATTCAATTTTTTAAGCATAGCCCAAAAATATTATTCATTTTTAAGACAACAAAACTGAATAACTAAAAAAGGATTAACTAAATAAAACTTGTATTATTAATGCTACTAATACTACTATTCTATACATACAAGATCACTGACTATATAATAATAATAATAATAATAATAATAATAATATTTTTGAACATTTTTAAATCCAAGTTAAAAGCACTTTTTGTCTCTACTGCGTATGATTGAGAGGGATATTTTTAATCATATTATTGTTGATTTAATGTTTTTACTGCTGATTTCAAATGTTTTTACTGCTAATTTTAATGTTCTTATTGATTTTTAAGATGTTGAATGTTTTCTGTTGCACTTTTTGATTATGTAAAGCAGACTGAATTGCCTTATAATACTACTAAAACTACAATATAGTTAATATTATTTAAATAACTATCAATATTATTATTAAGTTATTATTATTATTGTTACTTGATTATTAATACTTCATCAACAATTAAAATGTCGTGCATGATATAAAAAAAAAAAGTAATAGAGAGATAAAGAGGTCAAACATATACTGTACATGTATTTAGCACCATGTATTTCAGAGTATTTTCTATACACTTACAGTATTTTCATAAAAGGAAGTTACCATTACATTGTAAATGAGATGTAGGGCTCACCCTGAATATTCTTTCCACTCTTAGGATGCTCTTAACAAATATGGTCCCCAGCTGGTCTCCAATCCCTGCCAACAAGAACCCAAAAAGAGGGATGCCAAATATGGCATAAAGGATGCAGAAGATTTTCCCGCCTACTGTGCTGGGAGCTATGTTTCCATAACCTGTTGGACACACGATAGGAAAACAAACAAAGCAACCAACATGACATTAGAGGCATAAACACATGCAACACAGGAGAAGAAGAGGTGATGGAAAGCAGAGGACAAGCAAGGCTTTGTCATGCAACATAATCAATTGGAGACCTGAGCAAAGGTCTGAGGTAAACAAGCTCTCACGGAGACAATAACTGGGTTCCTTGTAAAGAAAATTGCATTTATTCTAACTCTATATTAGAATTAAAAAAAAAGACGTGAAACAGAGCAGGCACTGTTTTCTCATTTGTCCGAGCTAATTGATTTTCACTTCTCATTTACCTCTTTACGCTGTCGCAGGTTTAAAAGAGATTATGGCATGTCTATCTAACCGTAATCCTTACTTTGATAGGGCATCATTTCAAAACTATATATCTAGATTTTGTATTTGCTGCATTTTATTATCTTTTTTTGTTTGTTTGAAAGTACTAGGGAGAACATGAAGACATGATATTGCATACTAGGGATGTCCCGATACAACTTTTTCATTTACAATGTGATACCGATATTGCAGCCTTGCGTATCGGCCGATACCGATATTGATCCGATATCAGCATGAATCATACAAACTTTTTTCTCTCTCTCTCTTTCTTTTCTTTAATAAAAAAATAATAATGACTTATTTTGTAGTGTAGAATGTTAGAAAAGGCTTGATCAAGTGATGTTACTCAAATGGAGAACAATAGTCAACAACAGTAGATATGAGAAAAACTGACCAATTTATTATTAACCAATTGGTTACAAAATTTTTACATAATATCTACAGTATTCTACAATTGAATTAAACAAATTTAAAAAAAAATTCAAACAGAAATTTGAATCCGATATCCAATATATCTAATATCGGGACACCCCTATTGCATACACAGGAATTACACTTTATGTTACAAATGCCAGAGCTTTGGTTTTTGCCAGAAGCATGAACTATGGTATTTTTAGGCATATATTTTTTTTTCTTAATAAATTAATTATTTTCTTCTCTTTTCCTTTGACTTACTTGCCTTGCTTTTCCAACCCTGCATGATAACTTTATGCTGTAAGTCTATGCGTAAATCTATCACCATCTCTCAACAGAACAAAAGCACCTATTTTTTTATTCTTTTATTTTGTCGTATCAACACAGCAAAGCCAAATCTGAGCCTGATCTAAAATGTTTACCTATTGTTGTGATGACTGTTCCAGCAAAGAAGAAGGCACTGCCAAGATCCCAGTAACTGGAATTGTACGACGTGTCTCCGATGGGCCGCACTCCTGCACTTACAGCATCGATGGCATGCTGGAAAAACAGGTTAAAAATAACAACTGTCAGAACAAAAGTGTGTGCTATCCATTTTATCAATTAATATATATCAACATATTTTCTTTTATTAAGAATAATACAATTCGTCAATTACATTTTTTGTGCAATTTTAAAGTATTAAAATGTATTCTGCTCAGAAAATGACTATTTTTTTTCTGAGTAAAGGTGTCTTTCAGGTTCATATATTGTTATGTAACCCTGCTTCTGATTGGGCAACACTTGTGAAAAAAGGAACAAATTGGCTGAGTCTGATCAGCTTTTAGGGATACTATGATTACAAAGAAGAGAGAAAAGCCCTTTATTACATGTCACTAGTATAGTGCCCGTTTGAAGAATGTATTCAGATAGTGGGAGGAGCTTAAGTAGAGTAGTCAATTATGGCCAAATGAGTATGTGTTTGAAGGTTGGATGTACAAAGAGGTGTACATACTCTGTACTCTATAGTGTTATAAAGGGGTTTAATTCTATGGGACATGCGCATGATAAATGTGTTTGGTTTTTTTTACTCATTTTTATATTTTTTTTATTTGTTGTATTTTTTCTGTAATGTATGTTTTTTTGGAGTCATTATGTGTATTTTTGTACAGTACTGTATGTTTTTTGGGTCATTTTGTGCATTTTTGTAGCCTTTTGGTATATTTTTGTACTTTTTGTACTTTGTATATCGTTTTTGTTTTATTTTACTCATTTAGTATATTTTTATTATAAATACTGTGTGTGCGTGCGTGCGTGTGTGGTACCATGAAAAATAAACGTTTTTTCAACTCATATCACTGGAACAATAACTCAAGCTTGTAAGTGAGATGTATCGCTGATTAAATGAGTGCAGCACTTGTAAGTTTTAACATTTTGTGACATGAATTTCTTAAATACAGACCTCCCACTGTTTTTCCTTTTAACAGGCCCTCTTTGCGAGGCATTCAATCTTACAATTTTACCATAAGTGCATAAAAATAAAGCAAAGATATAAAGATAATATGTTACATTTTTTAAACTATTATCTCATGTTAATATTTATTTTTGTTTGTACTGTCTGCTCTTGTATTATTATGTTGCTGCAAAAGTGAATTTTCCCCATAGAGAGACATAGTCTCCCAAACCTAAAATGTCTTTACTATATTTGTTTACATATATCCATGTGTTTATTGTATATATACACTATAAATATACTCAAATAGTTTTTATGGAACCATCCTTTGCAAGGGAAGTTATTGATCATTAATGTTTAATCATCATTGATTTAATTTTTTTAGTTAATGCCAAAAGTTATAAAATAATCATCCTTCTTTTCATAGAAAATACAATAGAGAAAAGGGTCAATATTACATTTTATTTAAGTGTGTATATGTTTATGTAGTGATTTATTCATTCACTTATATAACCCTTAATAAGTATCCTTTTAAAAGATACAGATATGCATAAAGGTAAACATATAAACAGCATTCTTTCACGTGTCTGTGGACGTGCAGCACAGCGAGTGGTGGAGCTCTTTCTGCACAATTTCACCCATAAACTAAATGGCTTTCCTCAGTGTCAGCCCCTGCCTTTGTTGCCTCAGTCTTGTCTTAATACCCAGATGTCTCATGTTGAACTACCATTTGCAGCACCATTATTTTCACTGATTGCATACTAATCTGCATTGCACTGCAGCCAATCTAATGCCTTGTGGGGTTTTTTCTCTTCTTCTAATATCTTTTATAAGAAACATTAGCCCTTCTGTTTTGAAATTTATGATAGAAAATGATTCCCTTTTTAAGTCCCAAGAGGCTCATTCACACAGATTCTCAAATCACTGAAGGTATCTCTTCGATAAGAAAAAGAAGCAGCGCTACTTCTCTAAACATTCTGGAGGAAATACTCTCCTGATTCCCCCCCTCCCCCACTTCTTTTTGATGAAAGGCACGTTCCTATTATGAAATATGTATGGTCTCCCATTGACATACATTTTAAAGCAGACAGAAGGAAGCAGGGCCACTTCTAAACCCATCGCTGCACATGCCTACTCATACCATTGCATGCATGTGATTACCTTAGCTCCATCCGCAGTGCCTGATAAAACTGATTCTTGTTTCTAAATTTAGTAAATTATTTCATGTTATGTCATGGATTTGGGACTAATTTGCTGGTATAAAAAGAAAGCGATAATTATATAATAAAATCCAAATAACCTAATTCTGGAGTCAAGGGATATCTAAAAATAGCTGCACAATATCTTTGAATTCTTTATAAGGGAGGCTATTTTTGTCGCGTCTCCCTCACAGCCAAGTTCACGCTGCTTAGAAATATGGAAAAATCCTCCTCTTTGCACGTGTCTACAGCACATTTATCAGCCACGCAAATATTGTTTTTTATTTTATTCATTTATATAATCAACAAACAGGCTCTCATATATATATATAAAAAAACCCTCCCATTTACCACTTAGTTCGCCAGATGAGCTAATGTGTTTTCCCTTCTCAGCAGCAGGATCATTAAAGAGCTGAAAAAGTCACTGCAGACTTTTAGCCTCCCAGTGCGTCTTTCCAACCCCACAGCAGGCAACAGAAGTGATTCCATCAGCAGGGGTGCTACGCGCTCTCCTTCACCCAACATCACTCTAACACTGAGCCAAGAAGATCAGCCAAAACAACATTCATATCTATGGATTCACCCCAACAACCTTGAGGCCTTGAGTAAAACTCTGATGCAACTTAATTGAAAAAAAACCTCATATATTTATCAAATTATTATTTTTCCAAACTATCTATATATCCCACTATTAGGTATATGTGAATAAAGGGTACATCCTGGTTGACTCTCTATAATAAACATATTTATTTATTTATTTATTATTTTCAAATAAAAGAAAAAAACAATATCAAAAACAGACATAGTCATCATAAACAAAATACAGTCACCCGTGTGCACAAAGAAATAAAACAAAACAAAAAGAAAATGAAAAACAAACCAAGGAAGGTGAACTGTTAACAATGACATGCATGTGCAGAAAGTTTACATGCTCGAAAAAAAATAGCAAGACGTTTAAACTTATATTACCCCCTTTTCACATAACAATCTTCAAGAAGTAGTTTTTTTTTTTATTTTATTTCTCTATGATAAAATGTATTTGCACCAATTAGGGCTGCTAAATTATAGAAAAAATTATAATCACGATTATTCCAATGATTATTTTTTGTCAACAAAAAAGTTATTTATTTTTTGTACAAAACAATGTAAAATATATTCTTGTGTAAGACCTTTTAATATGTGTTTATGTGTCTGTTTGTTTGTTTGATAACTATCTATCTATCTATCTATCTATCTATCTATCTATCTATCTATCTACGCTACACGTGAACCTAACCACTAGGAACAAAGCCCAAAACCATGCAGGCAGACCTGCTAATTCATGGTGTATCATGTTTTTCTATGTTGATAGCGATTTGAGATAACTTTTGCTGTAATTAGCGCTATATAAATAAAGTTGAATTGAATTGAAAATCCTTCAAACACTAAAATCAAGAATGTTCACTTTTGCATAAAACAAAACACTTCTTGCACGTGACGTGTCTTTACTCGAGGTCTTCATCATCAAACCCAAAGTGTTCCCACATAAGAGGATTTAACTTGCCTTGCTTGTTTACCAAGTGTTTTTGCTGCGTTTCTATGAAGGCAGATATGTTGCAAAATGTGACAGCTTGTAGAATGTGATGTGAGCTTGTGTATAAAAAATCCACACACGTGAAATACATTTTATGTCACAAATGATGAGAAAAAATGTAGAGACTGATATTTACACATAAAGTTACAGCTGCAAACTTGCAATCTAACATTGATTCACATATTTTTTAATTACTGGACTTGACCACTGCATCAGCTGTCAGCTCCCAATCCTCATCTCCACATAGCGTTTACCTAAATTTGTTCATAAATGACTCTAACAACCTTTTTCAAACAATCTGTGGAGGCAAATTTCAGCATCCTGCCTTTACGGTGAAGAAAAAATGACTTTGTTTCGGTCACATCACCGGCTGCTGCGCTAAAAAGACACAGCTCACTGTCTCCAAATCCTCGCTTCTGATTGGTCAATCCCACACATGGGGGAGTGGGGAGGGGAGGGGCCATTTCTACGAGCTTGAATCAGTTTTCTTACAGACGTCTCGCAAAATGTGTTGCAAAAGTCAAGCAGAAAAGTAGTTTGTGCTTCTGTAGCGGTAGATTGGAGAAGTTGTGGTTGTAAACAATCAATCAGTAATTAAAAAACATGTGAATAAATATTGGATTACAAGTTTGCAGCTGTAATTTTATGTGTAAATATCAGCCTGTACATTTTTTTTCCATCATTTGTGACGTTAAATGTATTTCACGTGTGTGGATTTTCTATACACAAGCTCACATCACGTTCTACAAGCTCTCACATTTTGCACCATATCTACCTTCATATGTTTCTCCTGCCATGTTTCAAGACATGAAAGGGTTAGGGTTATTAAGGTTAGAGTTACTCAAAGTTAGCATTAATAAACGTTTTTTTTTTTCTTTTTTCTCATGTGTGCCAAGTTTTATTCTTTGTAGATATCCTAAATCGTATTTACTGTATTTAGCAAATAAAACATATGTAATTGGACTGCTGCTCAGAGCTCTTGGCTTGACACCATCACTTCTACTGCTGCTCTGAGCAACAGTCCGATCCTGGTTGCCCGTATGTACATACAACCGGAGCTCTTCTTCTCTTTTTCACGCCGTCTACGAAACAGCAGAGATGGAACTGTCGCCCCCTGCGATCACAGATTTTTCAGGTCACAGATTTTGTTAATCAAAATTTGGTAAACAAAAGTGGTTTACATCGACTTTTTTTTTTTTTAACTTTTACTGATTTTTAGAGCAACCCAAAGCAGCACAAGTTGTAATTTTGACTGAAAAAGCTGCTAAATGATCCTGAATGCTTCACCTCCTATAGAACTCAGTGGACTAAAAGGGGCGATTGGCGTCATCAATGACGTCATTCCAACATGGCGGCGCACAGACTTGAAAACAGTGAAGTCGTCCCATTTTGAAAAGATAATAAAATGAAAATGGTGCAAAATAATGCGTTTTGTTAGGCATAGATCTTCTAATACAGACATATCAAAGGTTTTAGGCCACATTTGTAAAAATAGTGGAGGATCCCTTTAAAAGATTTTATTTACAAATATCATCTATAATAAGTTCTAAATTATCCAGGTGTTCATAAAGTGTAACATATTTCCGTTATTGCCATGTACCAGTTTTCTACAATTTCTTAAAATTGTTAAACTCAAAGTTGCTCTGGGTTTAATTGAGAATTTGCACCATTTTTTTTTTTTCGTGACATGTTTTATTTAAAAGTTGTATTTATTATGAGTGCTAAATTCTCCAGGTGTTCAAAGGTAACAGATTTCTCAGTATTCTATATGTTTCTACAGTATTCTACATACATAAAATATATGGAATTTGCTGGTTTAAAATCCCTGCCTTATTAATGAATTGACATTTTACCCTACTGATGATGTGTTGTTGCAATATTAATACTTTATTTAGTAGCATACTTCTTTAGTCATTTTTTTATTCAAGTAACTATACTTTTACTTGAGTAGTGAAGACTAGTACATTTTTGAAAATGCTTCTATAAGTCTGATGATGAAGGTTATCTGTCTCCATATATAGTTCCAATGCAGGGTGACAGACATTATGTTTGGTTTAGGGTTACATAAAGCTTATATGATGTCAGTATCATCTTGGCTTCACATCCCATCACATATGAGTCATTCAATAAGAAACCCAGGATAGCTGACTAAGTCCGTAAGGTCAACAGCCATATACGTAATAATTGCAACCTATGGGATGATGCTTGCAGAACACTCAGGATAATGAGAATGGCTGCCCAAATTTCATCCAGTCATCTATTTTCTCAGACTGTGGATGCGGCAGAAAGTCAGCCTTGACCTCTGTATCACTTTAGTTCCTCTGAAGGGATCAAAAAAAGTTTGCAGACCAGGTGAGAAATATAATACCTCCCAAAAACCACATTGCATTTGGGATCTTTAGAGAAATGTCATATACCAGCAGACAGAATGCTTGGGTAATAGAAACCCTACAGACTCCATGTAGAAGCTGCTATTTTTTGCCAATAAAATACCCCTTTTTTTCTTTTTTTTTCTTTGTGGCCAATTTTCATCCCAATTGTCACATCCACATTCACGGTTTGGATTTTTCCGGTTATATTTTGACACTTCCTGTTTGGTTTCTATTTTTTTTGTCATTCCAGGCTGCTTCACCCTCTGTTCAGCCTGTCCCATCAGTTTCCCCTGGGCTCCCAGCTGCCACGAATCAGTTGTTAGTCTGTCTATTTAGTTTAGCTCCTTCACTTTCTCTTTATGAGGTTGTTTGTGTTCTTTCCTGGCCAGTAATCCAGTGTTCTCCTAGTGACTAGATCTGATTCTGCCTGTTTTTGACCTGGTTTTTTGCCCCCTGGACGTTGCCTCTGCCTGCTCCTCTTGTACATCTGCTTGTGCTGACTGATTTCCCATGTACCAACCTGTTTTGTAATAAAACTCTGATCCTGGGTCCCGCATTTGAGATTATTTTCTGTCTGGTCCAGCACTACACCTTTTGCCAATAAATATACCTTTTTTTTCTATTTTTTGTCCATTTTTGCAAGTTCTTTTTGACACTAATTGTTTTGTTTTTTTCTCCTACATTTGACCTCTTTTTGTCCCACATTTTTGCGCTTTTACACTATTGTTTGCCACATTTGCCCTTTTTAACCATTGTTTGCCACATTTTGCTCATTTACACTACCCTTTGCCATTAACATACCACCAGTGATGTGCCATGACCACTAGGGTTGGGTAGGCACGTTGCAAATCGAGACAACCAATGACAATTCCATATGTTTCTGCTGGCAAGTGTTAATCAAACAAAATCGTAAAATACCATTAAAGAAACATAAGCAATTATTCAATATAGCCTCCATACTCTCCCAACAAGATATATCTCATGACATGGCAGCGCATCCGTTGTTTGTGTTGGAAACACAGAAACACGGAGAAAATGACAACAACAACTCAGAACAGCCTCAGTGAGGCGCATCCACAAAGCAAGTCCTTCCTTTTGTACCATTCACTGTGAAAAGTACCAATAATGTTCTGACCTTACTTTTGCTGAAGGTCTGGTAGCTCAGGTGTTGGTCTCCCATCTTTTAAAAGCTGTCATTTTTCCTCAAAAGAAAGTTTCTTTATCGTCTCTAGCGCGGTCATCCTGCCTGTAGTGTTATAATCCCACCCACAAGCTAGAGAACGTAGCAGCAGCCACGCTGTATCAATTCACTAATGCACTCTGAACTTACGTATAGCATTTAGCATAGCACAGTTAAGTTCAAAGGCAGTGTAGAGAGATGCCTTTTCATGTAAATGGTTTTCATCTTGGGGAACTAACTGCGCATGCGCAAACACATAAAAACAGCAGCAATGTGCTTTTGGAACAGGGTGTGGCCTCCTCCTGCCTTACAGCGGAGTGAGACTGTGTAGCCTCTCTGCCGGACCAGGAAATAGCGATGTTTAGTCATATGGTCTATGAAACACACAAAAAGCTGGCACTTTCAAATTTATAGGTACTGTAGGTTATCAGAAATTGAAAAAAAAAATATTACAATTAAAACAAATAATCAAAATATCAATTCACCCTTGAGTTGGCACTGCCTACCTTGCCTACCCTGACTGCACGTCACTGCATACCACCTGGTTCCTCTTTATTTGCCCATTTTTTGGCCCGTCTTGACTGCTTTTGGCCCATTTTAGTTACTTTACACTCTTTTCTTGCCACTTTTGGACCATTTTTGTCCACCTGTTACCATGTCTGCCTCCACTCGTTCGTCATAAAAAAAACCACTTTGGGTTGATGCCCGGTATGGCAGATGGCCAGTCCATCCCTGATGCAAGATTTTGTTCTTTTGGTCATTACCAAAAGTTAATGACGATATGTGTTGGCCAGAATCCAGTCTAGAGAAACAGACTGGATACCCCATAAAAGTCGTAATGGATCTTTTTTTTCTTCAGTTAAGAATTGTTGGGTCATGACTGTGAACCTGAAGATTTAAAGATACTACTACGACTAAAGGACATCAAATTTGTCATCAGACATCGTCAATCATCGTCTTGCCTTATAGCACCTCAGCCTTTCATCCGTCAGGTCTCATGACATGCTATCATAAGTAATCTAAAGATCATTTATCCAGGAGAGACACCACTCAGTGCTTCAGCTCCTGCCGCTGCTTTGAGCTGCAGGAAGTGTGTGACTGCAGGCCTGCGCGATGAATAATTGATTCCATCTGGGCTCCGGGCTCGCCACACAAAAGGTTTTAATTTCCACGCTTCTCTTTGGAGAAAAATGAGTATTGATTTTGACAAATTTGTTATAGTGTTTCTGTGGCTTGAAGGTTGGCCATCACATGGGGAGAGCAAAAGACATAAAAAGATTAAAAAAAATATGAAGGCCGTTCACTGGAACAAAGTGCCAAAATCAGGTTAAAGCATTCTGGTGGAAAGTGGAGCTTTTCAAAAATACATTTGGCTTTACTCTCAGGGAACACCTCAAGCCCTATGGCAGAGGATCCAAAAGTCTTGATTTTATATTACTTAAGAAAGCACATTTTCATCACAGAGTATTTTCTAACTGAGAATTATTTCTGAAATTGTTCCCAAAGGTTGCATTTGATTGATCACTGTTGTAGATTTTCTATCGTCGTACCTACTCACAAATCAAACCCTCCATTTAGCCCACTGCACAAAAACACATTAAAATCATTTTCTAATCTGGCTTCCAGTTGTATTTGTCAGCTTGATGCAGTGCCTTTAAATCTTGACCCTTAACTGTGACTCAGTGCGAAGCCAAAGAGCAGCACAAAGCGTTACAATCTGTGAATGTGTTAAGCATAGTTAAAAAAGCCATGTGATGCCAATGTGACAGAATATCAAAAGATAAAAATGTCTTCTAGTTTTCAACAATTTGTGCAAAGTTCTCGTTGTTTTAACATCATAAGCTTGGGGTAATATTCTTAAATTTCCAATACACATTTGGCTTGCATTAAATTTCCAACTGACATTTCTTTGCTTGGGGGACTTTGTAAAACTTGGCTCCACATTCAGAAAAAAGTCCAGTAGCGCTGCTGTGGCCATAAGGTTGTTTCCTTATTTAAAATGTGTGGGTGTTGTTAAATCTTCACTCATACCGTGCTGCTACACATTTTGTCCATGCTTCAGGATATTTAAATTCATCTTGCTTTACTGAATCGCTTTAAAAGCAGCAACCTTGACATCATATCATTTAGAATTTAGATACAATGCCTGTGGATGTGAAGTTTTTTTTACCCAACAATTGGATAAATGTTTTGTTATTAGACACCTTAGACTTAGAGCCTTTGGTGGTCTACTGTGGATTAAAAATAAATAAATATAAGACTGTAAATTGTCAAATGAAATGACAAATAAAATTTAAAGAAAAACACATCTGAATACATACGCTGATAACTACTTCATCAAGTGCACTTAAAAATAATATTTTGGTCCAAATCCAAAGTCGGATTTTAAAACAAATATTGATAAGAAAAGCGTTTCTGATTTTAAAATAAAGGTTTCAAAAATTATTTATATAAGCATTTTGACTTAGCTGCTGGAGATGATAACTAACATTTTTGAAACTCTTGACTATATTTCATCAATCTGACACCAAAAACACTGCCAAAGTAACATTTATGATGGTAGTTTCTGGTGTAATGCTGATTTTGTGGCTTTCCATGGAAACATGGAACATGCATGAAATGTAATGTCTCGCGAGGTGACGTGATGTCACAAGTAACGCCATAAACAATATTTATCATCCACTCACGTTAAAAGTTGTACATGCGCAGTAACTCATCTCTTCAATACGAGTCAATAAACGTCTCTGGGCGCAGCTTACCTGCGCCCAGAGACACTCTGCGGCTGCGCAGAGTTGAATGCAGCCACTCATTTACACAACAACCCCCTCCCGTCACGGGAGGGGCTGATGTCACAGTCGTCCGTCAAAAAGTGGCTTTGACAGGTGAAGCCATGGGACGATAGAAGGAGAAGCAAAATGAAGAAAGAGAAATGAAATAATTCTGCTTTCCCTGCTTTTTTTTATCTGAAAAACTAAATAAAAATAAAAACAAATTGCATTTCAAAAAGTATAATAACCCTAATAAACACTCACTCAGTCCATTGTATTTGTTCTTGCTTGTTTATGGGATTATGGCAATAAATTTGGTTAGTTTGAAAGCTGTGACTTGTGTGCAATTTTCCTTATTTATTTGTTGAAAGCTACACATACCCTGATCTTAGATTTTAGTGTATGTCTATTTTGAAGTTGTAGGTCAAAACAAATTTAGATTCAGCTTCTCATACTAAAACCTAATAAGACACAACTTTTAGCATCATTAAAATGATTTTTATATGTAATTTATTCATCCATTTCCATTTTACTGATTTCCACATTGCCTCACAAACTGTTCCTTCAGTGTTGATTAGAGCATTAAAATGCAGTGCATTGCACAGAGGTTGTGAAAACAGCTGGAGGAGGAAGAACGTGAAACTGTTAGCTCTCATGTATACATCTGTTTATCTCTCCTCCCCAGGCACTCACCTTGATGATGGCATCCAGCTCCTCTACACTAACACACCTGTGTCTGTGCAGGAAGGAAGCCTTTTCCAGTGTGATGCTCGTCTTCTGGTTGCTTTCAAACGGCTGCTCCAGAGCTCTGAACGCTAGACCCCCACACACCAAGTAGAGGACCACCACGATAAACACCGCCAGCACCGTCTTCCACTTCATCACTGAGTGGAGGGCGGCGGCGCTGGAGCCGTCACAGCTGGCGTCCATGCTGGCCACCACGCTGGCAGAGCGGGAGGAGATGGACAGGCGTGGCAGAGGACAGTGGCCATTGGCTTTGGGGTCGCAGCCCATTGGGTTCTGCATAGTGGCAACACTGGCCTGGACAAGACTGGACTTCACCATTCCAGGCTGGGCCTTTTTAGGAGGGACCAAGGTGGTCTGCACAGCCACTGAGAAACACAGAGTTGTAACAGTTAGTTTATGACAATTAAGGGTTTAAGGTAGTGTTTTATAATCTTGGGGTCATGATCCCATGTGGGGCTGCCTGTAATTTAAATGGGGTCGCCTGAAATGATTAGAAATTTGTTATAAAAATTACTCATTAAAAATATATTCTTTAAATTTAAAACAACACACAATATTAAAGCATAAAGTATCTTGCGGTTAGCGCTCCCCCTAAAGGTCCCTTTTGGTTATGTCACTGTTGTAAAAACTCTGCACCTTTGCTCTCTCAAGACAGTAGCAACTGATCACTGAAAAATCCTAATACAACAGTGACACTAAGGGTGCTTTCACACATATAGTCCCATGTGACCATGTGACCAGTATGAGGAAGAAAGACAAGTAAAATAAATGAATGATGTGGGACTAATACGGAAGAGAGTGTGGAAATGTGTGTGATGTGTTTGTTTGTGTGCTGACAAAGCGGCTCTGAAAATGGATGGATAGACAGATATTTGTGTGTGTGCTGCCTGATGGAGCGCTGGGTTGCGAATGTGTGCGTGCCTGTTGCCGAGACGACAGTGTGTGTGATTGCTGTGTGCCGCTGTTGAGCTGTCACTACATCGAGTTGCTCCGTTCCTCAGACAAAGGTCTTCTCTGGCTTTTTTTGGCTGGCTCCGCCATAACATAAGTGACAAAAGTGAATTTGTAGACCACCGTGTGCAGCCACGGGGCTGGTCATAATCAAGCATTAGTCTGTATTGGGCTGCCGTAAAGCAGTACGTCTTGCCACCGGGTCGGAGGCAGGAAAGTTGCAAGTGCGATTTTCTGGCCATAAACAGCAGGGAGAGATGAAAGACCCCCCAATCACCCCATAAACACTTGTATTACCCTCACAGGGACTATGAAGTTTTGAAGAGAAAGTTATTTCAGTATTTATGGTTGAATAGAACTTCGCTCTTTATAGGCCCTAATCTGATGCAAATAATAAAAACAGAAACCATGAAACAATAATTTAAGAGTTCCTGGGTTCAAATCATAAATAAGCCCAGTTGTTTACTCTCATTCACCAGACAACCAAGAAACTAAAACCACGTGTGAAGTTTGCATGTTCTCCCCAGGCTTTGATTGGTTTTCTACGATCCTCCTCCCCCCAATTCAAAATCATGTGAATTATAATTATAATATAGTTCACAACAAGCACAGTTAGATGGATTGCTGAATGCGTCCTAACCCTAAACAAGCCATGCTACAGAACTCACTCACACATACTGTCCCAAATAGGAGAAAAAGGCAAAAGTGGTGCAATGTGCAGCTGTTTGTTAATAAATGTGCCTGTGTGTCATTTTGATTGAGTAAACGTCTTTCTGGTAAGACTTTATTGAGTTGAAAATAATGAGGTTTATATTGTTTTGCTATTTTGAGATAAAATATTGAGATATGAGTTTTGGTCCATATCGCCAAGCCCTACCCTGAACAGTTATAAGCTTATCAGAATAAGAATGCGTTTTAAACTAATAAGCAACAAAAAGTAAGACTTTTTTCCACATACAACTTTGCAACAAATGTTCGAATGTGGATCTTTCATTACCTTACCATTTACAGACTAAGAATTGTTTTTGGTTTCTTCAAATTACTTTTCTTTTTTTTTTATGGTTCCAGGAAGCAGAATGTAGAATCACATCTCAGAGTCTGCTCCCCAATAAAGCGTAAAATTGCTTCATTTAAGGCAAGGGAAGGCAAATTTGTATAGCGCATTTCATACATGAGGCAATTCAATGTGTTTTACATTAAAAAAAAGTGCAACAGAAAACATTTAACAGTTTAAAAATCAATAAGAACATTAAAATCAGCAGTAAAATCAACAATAATATGATTAAAAATCTCCCTCTCAGTCATATGCAGTAAATAAAAAGAGTGCCTTTAACTTGGATTTAAAAATGTTAACATTGGATGCTGACTTCCATTTTAAAAAAACAAATTCCCTGAAACTGAGTCAAAGTTTTAGAGACAATATCCCTGGAATACCAGGAAGTTGATGTGGAAATGGAGGTCATTTCTTATAGGAAATTATAGGATGTGGATGTTCTAACAATACGCTGCCTCTCGGTCATCTTCTTCTTGGTTTTCTTACGAATGCATGTGTGAAGCAGCGGGTCAGCACAGGATCGAACTGCCCAAAGGAGGCAGCCAAATATAGAGCCTTTTAATGTGTAAAAAGCACAGTATGGGCTTTTCACAGCACTGGCCTTCACCTCTTACACCCACACATCTCTCACTCGGTTGTATGAAGTGTTTCTGAGCAATGGCTGTACCTTGTTGTATGCTATAATCTGACTGGATGAGGTTGGAATGACACATGTGGGAGTTTTATCCTATAATAAGGCAAATATTTCGTAGCATATGCTTGACAAAGTGTGTAGAAATACACACACATTATAGACTAGTGCACACTGACAACAAAGCCAGCCCTGATGTGACAAGGACATCCGGGAAGTGGGTGTGACGCTCTGATCCAGCAGCTATGAATCTTGTTAGCTCATCCCCACATCATGAGTGAATCAATAACATCAAATTGATACAAGTGCATGAAGGTGCAAAACAGCCACTTTAAATATACGCGTCAAGGTGGAGGCTGCTATTTTTAGATCATGAGGTGTTTTCACAAATTATAGCCGGAAAGGTAGAGTAATAACACACCACTGTGTTCCACGTACATGTTCACAGACTGAGCACGTAGCCAGGGTTGGGGTCATTTATAAATGTAATTGCGCAATTGATAATTAATAACACTTATGCCGTAATTCTAATTGTAATTTTAAAAATCTGTTGCTGTCGTAATTATTTTTACATTGTAATTGAGTTTAGATATTTGTCTTTGTAGTTGGAATTGCCATGAAAACTATAAAAATTGTCAATTATGTTTTAATGCAAAACTGGGGAACCATGTTACAATTATATGTACAGTTATTAAAATAAGTTTCATATCAAGCTTTCCCACTTTTTACCGTTTTAAAATTGAAATCGAGTTGTATACTGACACAAAAAAAAGGTTCAGACGCCCACACAAAAAAAATAATAAAACCTATATTTTCATTAATTAGGAAGCCTAACAAGATAGCCATTAGATATGAAAGAAATTAGATGATAGATATTGGTTTTTAGTGTATTTTACAGCTGATTTAGATCCTGTTATCATAAGAGATGCTAACAGAAAGCTAACACAAGAGGAAGATTAACTTTTATGAGGTTATTCATTTCAGGCTCAGTAATTTTGATTAATTGTAAATTAACTTTAGTAATTGAGAATGTAATTGTAGCTGACTTTCTGAGGATGAAAATAATTGTAATTTAATTGTAATTGGTAAAAAAAAATGCTGGTCAGTGTAAACGTAATTGAATTGTCATTGAAAATGTAATTGTAACTGAAAAATGTAATTGACCCCAACCCTGCACATAGCCATTGACATTAATATCCCACTTTGAAATCAAGTGAGATAAGAGCAGAAAATGCTATATATATATATTTTTTTTTTTTTTTTTTTTAAACATGGTTATTAATGACGAATCGATCATAAATCAACACTTCCTTTCAAACACAAAGCAGCAGAGAGGACACCCTTTGGTTTTGCATCCCTACACTTCTGAAGCTTTGTTTCAATAATACAATATGTGAAACCGCTGACACAGCCTCACATTGATTTTTTTGGGGAGAAATTAAATTAGCCCTGAGTGAAATGCTTTTTATCTGAGCATCCGATGCTGTCTCACTGCCCTCGTACTCTGCTTTCAGCATGTGTGGACATGTTTTAAAAGGTTCTCGTGCATTCTTTTTAGTAAATATATGAATTACAAACCATAAAAAATTAAAAATGCGAAATGATGATGGGTAGGATGACTCTTATTAAATGAGTTACAAAAATGATGCTGACATTCAGCATATGTTCTCTTTGCAATAACAGCTTGACTACCAAAATATATTTGTTAAAGTAAATACATTAATATTATTATTATAATCATTATACATGCAACAGATATATAAGTAACAGTACACATGAATGCACTGAATTGCATCAGGTCTGTTATTGCAGTTACTTTGGACGGTGGTGAATCAGCTGTGTGTCAAGTTAGTCTGAATCCTGCAAAGAAACTAAATTATAGTGAATCCATTTCAAAATAAAACTCAAGAATATTCTTTAAGTCTGTAATTCTATATGAGACCTAAAATTTTAAATAAGACATCTGACCAAATTCAGCCCAATCATTTAAATTTAATTTTGTAGTAAATTAAAATTGATTTAACTGTACTTTTGATTTGACCGGGGTCTGTGTAAGCATTTAAACAGTTTTTCTCTTTAAAGCTTTGTCCGCATGTCTGTCGCATTAAATCACTGACTGAGTGTTTTCATCTCTACCTGCCTATCCAGTGCAGGGTCACTAACAACTCTATCTGTAAATAACGCACGGCAGAAACACCCCAGACAGGTCATCAGTCCATCTCAGTCACACAGTCATATTTACTTCAACAAACCACGTTTTTAAATGTGTCCAGAAAACCAAAGTTCAAATGTTCTTAGTGTGTACATACCATCTCATCTTGTATAGACATAAAACATGAATTAAGGCCCATCCTACTGCTACAGATGGGACAACCATTTATTTCTATTATCAATGTATTGTAGTGTAAATACTCACTAACAATTAGAATGTAAATGAAAATGTGGTGCATTACATTGAAACTGAAACTGTTGTTCATCCATCATTCACTTCACTCATTTCTTAAACTGTTTTAATCTCTGACCAAGACTCTAAATATTTTATTTCCTAATGTATAGCTGCTTTTGGAAAGAATTTTGTAACATGTGTTTTGAAAAGTGCTATATAAATAAAGTGTATTATTATTATTATAATAACAGTTGATATTTTTTACAGTATTTCTGTACAGTTTTGTAATTAGTAAGATCAAGTCTTAATGATGTCAACAATGAGCCATCATTTTTTATTTTATTTTTAGAACAAATAACAGGTAACTAAAAGAGCTTTCAGCAAGGTGTTTTTTAATTCTTATATTTTGTGCTTTTATTTTGACAACCTTTCACTTCCTTTATGGTTTTTTCGATGCTGTTAAAGCAACGCTTCCCGCATCCTTTATGCTACTGATGCTGAGGATGGATAATAAATGTTTAAAAACGTCTTTTTCTCATGTGTGGAATATATTACATCTCATTTTATATCCACTAACACCTAAAGCATGAAAATGATGGTGGAAAAACTCAAATTATTACCATTGTGTCTCAGGTTTCTCCGTTGAATGTTACTCCAGTCAATAGTACTACTTGAAATAACTACTTGAAATAACATTTGTTTCTCAAGTTAACAGACAAGAAAGAAAACAGGAAACACCAACCTTGTTCTGGGTCCCAGTTAACTTGTTTTCTTGGGTTTTCTATGGGAAATTTCATCTTTGATATCGTTCTGAGGCTTTATACTTGGAGAATGTCTGGCAACGTTAAAAAGCCAGGGAGAGAAAAAAAAAACAAGCAAAAGACTAAAATATGTTCTTTATCCTCGGCAGGTCATGTTTTCTGTGTAAGTGAGAGTAAATGGTAAAGAGAAATAAACGCAGTCCAGAGCCGCATTGTCTGCCCGGTGCTCGCGCACGCACACACACCCGCCCCTTGTCCTCTCCGCCGCGCCTGGACTCGTGTTGCCCGTCTCACACGCTTCTGATACCGTTTAAGAGCTGTCGCATTACAAACCACCTCCCATCAGGTCCGGAAAACACCGGCAGAACAGCGGTTAGATCCAGAAACCAAACACGGCGTCTTAAAACCAACTTTACGCACGCGTAAAAACCGCCGCCAGCGAGAACAAGGGAGAGATGCTCTGCTCTGCTCTGCTCTGTTCTCCTCCCTCTTTATCCTCACACAGCCCAGCTACACCTGCTCCCTTACTGGCTTTAAACCAATGCTCGTACCAGTTTGTGTAATTCCATTTTAAATACTTACTTCTGTAGTCTTTTTTTCACCCCCTTCTTTCTCTCTCCAAAAAAACGGGTTATCTTCTCAACCTTTGGCAACCGGCGAACGAGCACATGGCGCACGAGGACAAGTGAAAGATGTACACCGAGGCATTGGCAGACTTAAACCATTACATCATTACATTTATGGAAAACGGTGCATTATTTATGGACTTCCATGGTTGTAGACGTTCCCCTTCCTCCATCAGGTCGGATTCCCTCAAAGTGATGATAGAGCAGGATTCTAGGGTGGTGTCATGTCAATTTAATCATTAGATTTGTATTTTAAGGTCAAATCACTAAGACCACCATCCAATTGTATGTTATATTACATTTATTAAAATAAAAATAAAAATTAACCCACATTCAATATTACTAATATTATCTTAGCTATTTCATTCTACTGTGATGGACTGGCGCCCTGTCCAGGGTGTACAACTGTAACACCCAGTGTGAGCCGGATAGGCACATATTCTGAATATAGGATTATTTTATAGGGTGTAGCATGATTTCACGAAGATAATTATTTACAATAAATTCATTTTTTCTGACTTAAATGACATATTGAACGAGTACCAATTCATCTCATCACTTTTCAAGTCAAATAAAAATAATTGGAAAAAAAAAAAAATAATGATTATATTCTGAATGTAGTAACAAGTAACAATTCTTTTATGATAACTTCAACATGAACAAGTCGAAATCATCATCTCCTGGTGGGTAGTTTCCATATGTTTGAAGATTATCCTTGGAATCCATCTCTGACACCTGTCCGTAGGTTTTTGTTTTTTTTTTACGCGTTATCCAACGCGCATGCGCAATTCGCCATGTGCGCATGCCCCGCGTCGACCGTAGGATTATGTTGACGGTTTGGTTATTTACCACGACAGACCCCCGCAACGCTGAAATAGGAATAAGCGGGTCTGAAAACGGATGCATGGATAAATTGTATTCTATCATATCATGATTTGCCTTGACTTGTTCTCTCTTTATGTGTAAAACAGGCAAAAATGCAACGTTATAATTTAATGCATCAAATGCTGTACTACCAATTAAAGATATTCTTAATTTCATGGAAGAACCAAAATCACAAATGCAATTAAAATGCATTATAAACACAACATTTTGAAGAATTTTTTTATTTTTTTTATTTTTTTAATTCTAATTTGAAATATTCCTATTATACAATAAGGGTGTACGAAAAAATCGATTCGGCAATATATCGCAATATTTCACCTCACGATTATCGTATAGATCCAAAAAAAAAAAAAAAAAAAAACTCCAAATACATTTTTTTAATCATGTTTTTTAATGGAAAAAAAAAAAAAAAAAAAAAAAAAATTTCATTGCGCTAACATCTGCTCCTCCATGCATTTTAGCTTGGAAGTTAATTGCACTTTATTTTCATAAAACATACTGGACACTTTGATATATGTATGTGGTTATTTAAAAAAAAAAAAAGAATTGAAGAACTTAACAGAATCAGAATCTATTGTAGTAGCAAAAATTAAACTTTTATTGAAAAATGTAATATGATAGTTTGATAAACATACCACTTGTTTTGTGTGTGTATATATATATATATATATATATAATTACAGTTAGTTACCATTTACTTGTTCTTGCAAGTTTAAAATAAAAATGAAATCAATTGTATTTCATGCCATTTGGTGAAATTTGTAATTATTGATATCGCCATGTATATCAAATTGTTTAGTATTGGGATATATATCGGGATAGATGGTATCGTATAATCAGATTCATGGCAATGCACAACCCTACTTTACTCATTTTGACGTCCTTGACAAGAAGCAAAAAATAATTTTAGGATAAAACGATCATAATTATGGCAAATAAAATGGATATTAAAGAAATCATGTCAGATCTGCCTCACATTTCTTGTTTTATTCATCAAGTTTGCAACTATGATTTAGTCATGCACATCTACAGACAAAACAAAATAATTTTAGGTGTTTGTGTATTTCTTTTTAGAGAGCAGAATCATTTCATGATGTGTTTAAATGTCTTTGTGTTTTGTATTCCTAAACCAGCAGTAAAATCACAAGTGGGAAAGTTATATTAGGACGAGGGTAAACTCATAAAACAGTGAGTGTCACATTGTGCCTGTCACTCTGCTATTGAGATGTAACATGTTGGTAAATGATGCAATGGGTTAAAAGGTCTATCAAACAATCGAAGGAACATGGCAGAATACACAATAGGATGCTGACAGAATGTTCTCAGGACTAAGGTTTAGGACAGAGTTGATACTTAATATATACTATGTATTTTCTACACTGAGCGTTTTCAGCCATGCGCTTTAATGAAAACAAGGTCACTGAAAATGTGGTTTTCGTGACACACTTTGGTCAACTTTTCCACTAAAAGAAGATTAAGCTTCCATTATCATTGTGGTTGTTTTTGGCCATTATGCATCAGGATTCAGGAGCCTGGGATTTGTAATGTAGATCATAATCACAGTTTTGCTTTTAATACAACTTTAAAATGCTGTTTGAATTCAATTTATCATCCAGTAAAAAAAATCCTGCAACAAAATTCCATATACTGTAATAAGGTGATTTCATAGAAAAGGGGTGGAGTAGTTATGGACACCTTTTTTTGTTGTCATTTTTTAGCTAATTTTAAGCAAATTAAATCCATTCTCTTCGTAATATTTTCTTTGTAGGTGAGATCTCTTTCTTAAAAGAAAGAAAAAAAACTCCATTGTGTTAATATGTCAAAGAAAATATATTAGATCAATATAAAAATGCATTGCCTAGAAATTAATGCCACCATTTTACACAAGTGTGTAATCCTGCTCATAATGGAAATGAACCAACTGCTCATTATGTTGTTTTACGGGGTGTCGTTTATTGCATTTTAAAAGGTTTGTCTCTGCCTCCACTGTCTAAAAATACTACACTGTGAAAAGCCACTAAGGAACAACACTGACTCTATCTTGCGGAATACGCTACTTTTGGATGGTATTTGTTTCAAGCACCTACATTGGTTATTATTATTTATCATATTATAGTATGATGTGTATGGGTTTCCAAAGTCAAGGTGTTCTATTTAATCTGCCAGCAGCACGTTAGCATCAAAACCCAAATACAAAGACAAGGAGGTTTTTTGATAAATCAAACTTTCATTCTTGTGGTAAACACATGAAAATGGGATGCACTATCATGAAAGTCACACTACCTTGATATAGAACATTACAAACTATGAAGTTCTATTCACTAATAATGATATTTGTTTCAATATTTCGCCTAAATCTTTGGTGCAAAGCCCAGAACTTATGTGCAGGAGACAGGAATATATCATTTTCACTTGGGATGACTATTCGCATTCAATCTATCTGGGTGTTAACCCTAATATTTATTGAGATGAAGAGTCATTTAATTACCGTCTTTTATCCAGTTTGCTAAGAATTTGTTGCAGCACAAAATCTCCTGAAATTTGCAAGACATTAACTAGTCACTTTTTTTTGTTTATTGAAAGACAGATCCTTGGAAAGCTTGGCATTCTCAGCCTCCAAGATCTCGATCTTCAGCTTCAGAGTGGCTGCAGCTGATTGGCTCTCAGCCAGGTAGTCAGAGATCAGTTTCTCCAAAGCAGAAACCTCCTGTTTCATATTTAGTCGACTGTCCGAGTTCACTTCCTCCAGCTGGCCTTTCATACAGTATCCTGGATATCCAGCTGCACGCTGCGCTTTATCTCTGCAGTTGCTATCCGTATGGTTGCCATATCATTATTCCGACATTCTATCCGTAAGCAGTGCCCCTCATTGGCCAGTTTTGGTCAGGTGATATGTCAGTCGTTGGTCAGTTTAGGTCATGTGACTAGGACTAAACCTAACCCTAACCCTAAACCCTAAATTATTGCGATATTGGGTTATAACCTAACCCTAACCCTAATCCTAACCCTAAACCTGACCCTAATCCTAACCCTAACCTTAAAACGCTACATACGTGTACTTCGGTAACCGTACCAATAGCACCGGGGATTGTCAGTACGGCAACCGTATAAATAGACACGTTCCTTTATCTCCTCAAGAAGATGCTCCTGCCTCAGCTGCATGTACAGCAAAAGACGATCCATCTTTGCCTCAACAGCAGCGGACACAGTGTCTGGATCCACTGTCATGTACTGAGTTCGCATCGTACTGAGATGTACAATATATAACCATATGCACGGACATGCACACTACCGGAAAATATTTATTTTTGATTTCAAAGTGAATGGACGTGTTTTATTTGTTTATTGGATTGGGTTAGGGTTTGGGTTAGGGTTAGGTTTGGGTTAAAATCTCAGTATGGAGACCGCAGGGGGAGACAGCTTCAACCACTGTGGCTTTTCTGCAAACTTATAGTAGCGAAGAAGAGCGCTATGTCAACTGTGTAAACCTCTTTTTAGCGATTAAGCCAATAATACCCAACTGGAGCCGCAGGTACAGTACAAGTGACGCCCCTTACAAACCACACCCACGCAAGCAATTTTTCAATGCGCTGAGCCATTAAAAAACGCCCACATGTCTGACGGTGGCCAGTGAAGCAATTTTTCAATGTAACCTCGAATTTAGCCAGGAAGTGGAGGCAGTAGAGGTCGAGGTTAGTGGAAAGGTTCATGTCCAGGTACTGGCTCAGGGGGGTTGATAGAGCGTATTTTGTAGGGGGCGTGTTGGTACAGAGCATGGTTTGTAGCGGCTGCAGCTTGACCCTTCTTGATTAAGGAGCCACTTTCTCCCCTTAGACATGACAGTCCAGTGGGTGAGGTAAATGCAGACTGGATAAACATTACAAACTGTGGAAAATCGATGGACCCTGTCCTTCCTACAGTGTACTGTTGTTGCACAACAAAAGGATTTAAAGTTTGTAAAAATGTTTTACGTCATTATATTTTAATTAAGGAAGAAATGAAAAAGCATTGTTATAGTTTGGTCACATGGGGAGCTTTATTTACCTGTGAATATATGGAATTTTGGTGGGTGTTTTTTTTTTTTTAATGTTGGTGTTGTTTGCCATACCTGCATTGAAAAAGGCACTGTGGGATGACATATCAATTGGAATTTTTATTCAAAAAAATATACAAATATTCACTCACTCCAACACATCTGTAACATTTGGACACCCAGAACCACAGGGTCTGACAACAGATTATTACTGTAAACATCATGTGTGCTATTCAATACTGTATATAACAGAATAAATTAATTATAGGTGGATGCAAATTAAAAAAAAAAACTTCTTATTGCAAGTGTCTATTAGTCTATTTTACACATATAGAAACATGCCCTTGTACAACCTGAGAAAATGAGAGGTCACACATTATAAATGTTGTTTAACCTGTCACTGTGAATGTTCATGGACATAATATTTTCATTTAAATGTTCACCTGCACTACTCATCAATGCACTACTGCACTATTATCTTATTATTATTATTGTATTTTTATTTTATTTTATTATTATTATTATTATTATTATTATTATTATTATTATTATTATTATTATTATTATTATTATTACTATTATTATTATCTTGTTATTTTTATTTAGTTTGCACATATTAGTTTAACTACTCTTATATTTATGTTTATACTTATTTTTTTTATTTTTTTTTCTTTATTCTAGTTGATTGTTATTATTTAATGTTACACTATCTGAGAGAGCACAGGTCACCAAAACAAATTCCTCGTGTGTATTCATACACTCTTGGTCAATAAAGTTGATTCTGATTCTGATTGTTTTTTTTCTCCAAAACAAATATGATGACTGGCGTTTCAAGGCAGAAACGTCACAACTTACCCATGCTCGACTTTTCGAATGGTGACAGGAACTCATGGTAACTCAGACAAAGATCAAAGCTCCGCACAATCTTCAGTAGTGACTGTAGAACACACCTTGAAGGAAGTGTTTCCTTAAAATACCCCCGTAAAGAATCACCAGCAGATATCCTCAGTGAGCAAAGTGAGTTTCTTTTAATATTGTAAACTTTAATGAATAATTCAGTGATATTCCCGAATCAAGTTGGTAAATACTGCTTGTTTTCTAATATTGAAAATGTATTTACATATTCTGTGATAACCCTGGAATAATTTTGCGCATTTTGAGACTGAGGTTAGTCCCTCCTACCTCATTAGCATACGGTCACAAAAATGTGGAATGTAGAAATAAATAATTATGGAAAAAAATACGTAGAAATAAACAATTGTGGAAATAAATACAAGTAGAAATAAATAATTGTGGAAATAAATCAATACATGTAGAAATAAATAATTGTGGAAATAAATAAATAAATGTAGAAATAAATAATTGTGGAAATAAATAAATGTTGAAAGAAAAGGATGTAGAAAGAAATAATTGTGGAAATAAATACAAGTAGAATAAATAAATGTTGAAATAAATAAAAGTGGAAATAAATACATGTAGAAATAAATACACATGGAAATGAATAAATGTAGAAATAAATAAATGTGGAAATAAATAAATGTATAAATAAATACATGTGGAAATAAATACATGTATAAATAAATATATGTGGAAATAAATACATGCGAAAATAAATAAATGTAGAAATAAATAATTGTGGAAATAAATAAATGTTGAAATAAACAAATGTCGAACTACATAAATGTATAGATAAATAATTGTCGAAAAAATACATATATAAATAAATAAATGTGGAAATAAATAATTGTGCAAAAAAAATACAAGTAGAAATAAATAAATGTGGAAATTAATAAATGTGGAAATAAATACAAGTAGAAATAAATAAATGTGGAAATAAATAAATGCTGAAATAAATAAATGTAGAAATAAATACAAGTAGAAATAAATACATGTGGAAATAAGTAAATGTAGAAATAAATAATTGTGGAAATAAATAAATGTTGAAATAAACAAATGTGGAACCACATAAATGTAGAAATAAATAATTGTGGAAAAAAATACATGTATAAATAAATAAATGTGGAAATAAATAATTGTGCAAAAAAATTCAAGTAGAAATAAATAAATGTGTAAAAAAATAAATGTAGAAATAAATAAATGTGGAAATAAATACAAGTAGAAATAAATAAATGTGGAAATAAATAAATGTAGAAATAAGTAATTTTGGAAATAAATACAAGTAGAAAAAAAATACATTTGGAAATAAATAAATAAATGTAGAAATAAATAAATGTGGAAATAAATAAATGTAGAAATATTCATTATTTACCAGTTTTTATTAATTTATTTAAACATTTATTTATTTATTTATTTATTTATTTATTTATTTATTTATTTATTTATTTATTTATTTATTCATTCATTCATTCATTCATTCATTCATTCATTCATTCTTTTATTTATTTATTCCAATATTTATTTATCCATTTATTTATTTATTTACACTTTTGGCAGGTTTGGTCCTCCATAGTTTTTGGTGGTTTTTCCACTCATGTCGTCTGTTGCTGTTTTGTGTTTTTCTTTTGACTCATTAGTGTATTTAGTATATCAGTTGTTTTGAGAAAGAAGTGTGACAACTGGGCGTGTACACCAGTGGCGCATGCGTCAACGCGTATTGGCGTAATGACGTATAGCGCATAGCAACCAGCATGGCGACGGGGAAGCTTTGGTTTTCCCTGCATTTGTTTAACGTTCGACGTTGCCTTGGAGAAATGCTCATTATCATGTCAACATTCAAGTTCACTTTATTTTCTGAATGTGTTATATCATCGCAGAAGTATTCTCCTGAAAATGGGATACGGTGAGACCTGCATTGCCTACGGTGAGACCACCGTCATTTCCATGGAAGCGAGAACGGGTATGACACATGAGTTAGCTTTGGGCTAACTACGTAGCATAGCTTAACGGAAGACTTTAAGTGTGGGCTTAAGTATTTATATAAAGATATTTGTAGCTAAAATTCGATTTAATTCATGCATAATCCAGTCTAGATCACATTAGGGACCATAGGACTCAGCCATAGAATTTTGTACTGAAATGAGGTCATAAATAGTAGCTAGGCGACTGCCATTGAACACATTATTTTTAAAATCAATTTAATCTTAAAGTCATTGTTTAAACTTCTCTGCTATCAAGTTTGTTATGGCAGTAGGAACATCTTTGTAAGCTAGATTTGAAGGTTGTGACGTACTACTTTATGATTCATTACATGAATGCAATTTCGAATTGTTCTTTAATTGTTAAAACATTTATATTTGCAATTAACGTTAAATTGGAACAAAATAATACTTCAAACCTTCTTTAATCAAATGATTAATATTAATATTGTATTTAATCTAACTTATTCTATAACAATTTAAAACGTTTAATATCAAGCATTTTGTTTGTCATCAAATGCATTTTGATCCAACAGGGATGTATTTAAATATTTGAAAACGTTCATATTTACTCTTATTGTTAAATATTAAAATGAAGAAACATTAACAACAAGAAAATACGTCTGTTTGTAGGAAGTTTTTCCTGTGCACTGGAATTCAGTTCAGAAGTGAGAGGACGGTGTCTGAAAAGTACTTGTGAGTATATTAATAAATCCAAATTAAAACTACTCATCACTACTTTATTTTATCCTCTTTTTTTTAAACGTGTATTCTTCCTGGTATGGTTTCAGCTTTTTGCCCTCAATCCTCCAGCAAGTTGACTCAACCTAAAATCAAAGATCGGAGGGTGTGCAATTACAAAACACCTAAAGGTAAGGTCCAAAAATTTGTATTTTATACTTAAAATCAAAGATATTAGTATTGAGTATTTCAAATCAATGAACAGATATTTGTATGTTATTGTATATTTGTATTATTTTTGTATATACTTTGTATATTACAGGGGGTTTTCTATTTTTGGGTCACTGACATCTAAATATTCTGTCCAACTGCATTTCTTTATGTTAAAAAAGGTTTAAATGCAAAAAAAAAAAAAAAGTGACCAGTAATGTAGTAACTAAGTAAAAATGTGCTCAAAGAAAAAGATGGACTACAATGGTTAAATGTTTTTGTTTTTTTTTCAGTGAGCAAAGTGAGTTTATTTTAATATTGTAAACTTTAATGACTAATTCAGTGATAATCCTGTGTAAATGAGCTGATATTGTAAAGCGCTTTGGTTTTTTTTTTTTAATGTCCTTTAGTTGTCATTTTGTATATTTTGAGGAATTTTGTGCATTTTTTTGTTATGATGTTAGTGTTTGGAGTAATTTTGTGCAATTTTATTAGAATTCTGTGTATTTTGTTGCTTGTTTTTGTTTTGTGTTTTCAGATTAATTGTGTGTTTGTTTTCTATGGGATAAAATTAGGGTCATAAAGATTGTGTGTGGGGCCAAAAAAAAATCTGTGTGCGTAAAAAAAAAAAAAAAAAAATCTGTGTGTGAAAAAATGATTTGTATTTGTAAGACTTTTTTTTTTTGTCTGCAAAAAATATCTGTCTACCGTAATCAACAATTAAACTTCACTTCCTATTTACTCTTATTGTTAAATATTAAAATGAAGTTATTATTTGATTTTAAAAAAGAAAATACATCTGTTTGTAGGGAGTGTTTCCAGTGGACTGGGATTCAGCTCAGATGTGAGAAAACGGAGTCTGAAAGTTAATCGTGAGTAGTAATAAATCCAAACTATAACTACTCATAACTACTTTTTTTTTTTTCTTCCTTTTTTAAACGTGTATCCCGCTTGGTATGGTTTCAGCTTTTTGGCCTCAATACTCCAGCAAGGTGACTGAACCTATAATCCAAAATGACATGATGTTCCATTACAAAAGGATCATCACTGCGAAATGTGAGTTTCAATGCATGCACACATCTTAGTAGTGATATGAACGTTGGAATGTGCATTAACATTAGTTTAATACTGATCCACAGCTGCCATTGATACCTCCGTACCCGAAAGTTATGTCTGCTTTGTGAAAAGTAAGTATTTGTTTCACACTTTTTGGAAAAAAGTTTTAACATTTTTTTTTTTTTCCAAACGATTGTCAACTATGATTTAAAAATGTGTATTTCATACATAAAATTAAAGGAATTATTTTTGTTTATAATCTATATATTATTGGCGTTTTTCTATTTTTGGGTCAATGACATACCATGACACCTAAAAAAAATGCATAAAAAGATACCAATAATTTAGTAACTAAGTAAACACAAGCTCACTTTTTTTTAAAAAAAAAAAATGTGTTTATTTTTTGAATGTTACTTACTGAATTACTTCTGTAATTTATTCTGTTATTCTAAGTGTCAAAATATAATGTGGTGCGACTGAGCACTGAAAAAATCCTTAAAATTACTCATTTATTTTCTGCCATATTTTAGTTATATTATAGTACTGTATAAGATTCCAAACTATTCTTATTTTTATTTCCATCATAATATTCATCCAAATCTTGCCCGATGATGCTTATTTTATGAAATATCATGTGGTGAAATGACGTCAATGACCCTTTTATTTGTTTTTCTATTTTCATTCTTATATAGTATTATTTTTTTGACTCGATTCATTTTCTAAAGGCTTAACGGGGATCTTGAGGAAGCTATTTTGTTATGTACGGTACTTGTTCATGCACGTACTGACCAATAAAAATCCTTAAGCCATTTATGTATTATCATCAGAAGTTTAAAGCTATATCCTACTCAAAGTAGAAGTTCTGTTACTTGATTGAAATTGTACTCAAGTACAAGTATGTCATGCATAAAATACTCAAGTACAAGTAAAAAGTAGCCCTGTTAAATTGTCCTTAATGTAAATGTTACTAGTTACTTTCACCCCCCACGTTTATTTTTGGTAATAAATCTTGCCACGGTTCCCTTGCATACAGTAAACATCTCATGTATAAACTTAAAATGGAAGAGAACAAATCTTGCACAATTGGACCTTAATTTATTTCCCACAAAGGCATCTGTATGAAATAAAAGGTTTGTCAAAATTTACAATTATTTTTTAAAATAAAATAACACCATTGAAATTAATTTATTACAAGAATGAAGACCATGAAATGGAAATAATTAAAAAAAAAAATGATAATTTACTCAGTAATGGTTGGGTGTAGAAATGTAATGAATGACTTTACTTCTTTTACAAGTAAAATTACTGATTTAGAAATGTACTCAAAAAAAGTACAAGTACCCATAAAAGCAAGTCAATTACAGTTGAGTAAAGAAATGACCTTATCTCAAGTGATGCAGTGACTCATCACAATGCTATTTACCCTTATAGTAAGTAATAGTAGCTATTAGTTTATGACTGTGAAGTACGCTAAATGCGGCAGGTCATTACTTTCAGTCATTAGGTTAAAGCCTTGCAAATCAGAAGACAATTATTGGAAAGCAAGATAAAGAAAACGTCTGGACTGCAATAGAGGTTTACATAATGTCTTGTGTATTAAATAATCTTTTATTCTCTGGATATTTATAGATAAAGACCGAATCAAGCAGAATCAGCAGAGGAGAAGTCGCCCCCAGTCAGCCGTCTCTCGCTCACAGAAGAGTAGGAGAGCTTCCTGTTCCTCAGCTCAAGTCAGTCACTCAAGGGTTTCCTTGTACCTGAAAGGAAAAGTAGGACTATAATTCCTAGGTTTTTGTTCATTTTCATACTTTTTGTTTACAGACTAATTCATCCGTCTGTGATGCTGACGGTCCCGACGTCTGCTTGAGGAGCTCCGTGGTATCCAGCCCGAGGGTCACCACCACCTTTCACTCCAATGAGCCGGTTTATTCATCACCCAAAACCAATGCGAAACGCACACATCCAGCATCGGGAAAAAAGCAAGGGAGCACCGAAGCGTCTTCACAAAGAAGGAAGTCTGCATGTTCCCTTCGAGCTTCGGAGGATCAAAACATGTACAAGACATTCCAGGTTCCTGAGCAGACGACGTGCAGTGGGGACCTGCTCCAGAAACACTCCCATCTCTTTACACCAGACCAACCATTCACCCCAAAATTGCTGAAATCAGAAAAGAGTTCCTCCCTGTCGAATTATCGCTATTACAGAGCACCACCGAGGTAAATATTAAGTTAAGAATTCAGTCCCATTGAGTGAAGACTGTTTAATTCAAACCTGCTTCACTTTCCTGATTATTTTTTCCAGAACAAAATCAAAGGAATGTGAGCAAGTTCTTGATGAGTCATCTCAGGTATTTTCAGGAGATTTGGTTGGTTGGACTTTTTTTTTTTTAAAAAGATCTACTTTCTTTCATCTTGGGCTGTTTGGTGCCTCTGTTATTGTTTTATTAGCTGTGTTCGGAAATGGCATACTTCAAACTATGCATTACAAATTCAATGAGTATATACTATCTACGATATAATATAAGTGTGGTTAGGATGATTAGGATGATGACCGTTCCCACTTCCAAGTTTCCCAAGATGCATTTCTTACCTACAACGACAAAAACCTGAAGCACACTGAGGCTAAATATCTCTGTTGATTTGCCAACTTTGAAAGTTCTCAAAACATTTTAAGCGAGAAAGTGACCAAGTAGAATATCAACATGTGTTCATTTGATCCATAAAACTTGTGGAAACAATTTCATTCCGACCTTTTGGAGATTTTTGGAGACCCGCCATTGTGCTACTGACTAAACTTCCGGTTAACTTCAAAACAAGAGCCCTATTTACAAAGACGAGATGCTTTCGTTTTTAAAAGGGGATGTTTGATTTTTAGCTTGAAGCCGGTCTCAGGACAAATTTACGTTCCGCTGGGTATGCATCATGGGGCGGTTGAGTATGACTAGTGTGCCCACCGTCCATACTTTAAAAAAGGTCTCAATAAACTATACATCTGGGTATTTCTTGCATACTCAATCTTTCCATACTATCTGTGAACGCACTACAGGCTAATTTATAGTCACTCCATCACTCCAATGACGCGATGACCAGGGAACAGTGTGTGCGTGTGGGTGTGTGTAGAGCCGGTGACAGGTGAGAGAGAGGGTTGATCACTTCTTCTCCGGCCATATGTTTACAGCACTTATCATAGACAGCGCCGCTTTTAGGATTTAAATGATCAACTTACGGAGTTACTAAAGGATGAGTTCACTCAGAATGTAGGCTTATTCTAGAAGTTACCACTTTAATTTTGCCCATAGTACAGCCCAACGCTGCAGCTGTCTCACCGCTTGAAAAGTTCAAATTTTTCAACTTTCGTGCTTGACCTAGTTGATCAAATCACGCAAGTAACGTCGCTTGTGGTCAGGTGATCACCCAAATATGTTTAAGCCTTTATTATGAGTAGTATGTTAGTATGTGATTTCGAACACAGCCATAGTGTTTGTCTGAAAATGAGTAATTACCTTACTTAACAGTTGTTTCTTGTTTTTCAGGATTTAACCACAGACCATGAAGGCTCGCAGGCAGAGCTCAGTGAAACTTTTTTATCTTCATCCAGTCAACAGTCTCGGAATACTAATAGCCAGGATCGTGATTTTTTTAATGATCCAGAAAGGTAAACTTTTAGATTTTGTTAGTACATTTTTGTTGTTTTAAAGTATTTTGTATGTACAATTAGTTTGCTTTACGTCTTTTAGAGCCTCACCAGATGACAGCAAGGCCTCCGAGATGGGGACGAGGAGTGTGTCTGCAGAGTTAGTTTCAACAAAATTTTTGACCAATATTCTGCTTTATCTTATATTAATCAATGTTTTTTTCTATAATGTAATGCATAAGCTAATCTTCTCTAAAATCTTATTTTTCTTTAGAGAAGAAATTGAATACCTTCAATTTATTTCTGCTGTAACCGAAGACATATTATCTAGAGGTCACATCTCTGACAGGTATTCCAGTTTACTATTTACAATCAATTACAGTTTTTCATTATTCAAGATGTATTCAAGTGTTTTTTCTTCACTAGGGTCATCAAACAAGTCTTCCAATGGCATTTGGACAACAATTTGCACAACCTTGATGAGGTTAGTGTGTAACTTCCATCATGAGACTAATTTGTGTTTTGGCTTTTTCTATAATTGTAATTCTTATTTTCAGGTTAAAGTGCGCCACCTTCTGGAAGTTCTGCGACAGGATTTTGATCAACCAACCAATTTTTATTCCAATGAAGAGCTTGATAAAGAAGAGGATAATCATCTTGATTCACTTGCGTTACATCTGCAGCCAGGGGAGGGACAATCAAAAGCCAAAGCAAACAATGACCTGTTTTTTAATGGTTCACAAGAAATATACCAAGATCCATCAGGGTATGGTGAACCCCAACAGTCATCTACACCATCAGGTTCCCCTGAAAGAATTACCTCACCAAAGATATTTGAACGAGAGCATAAGGAAGACATTATTTCAGGAGGTTCTGCTCCGTCTTTGCTGAATGACACCGACACTACAGGACCTAGTGATGATCCAACCAACTGTTTCAATGATGAAAAACATGAAGACACAAATGTGACCCTGCATGAGGAAGACCAAGCTGACACCCATTCAGATGAACAACCCAAAGAGTTGGAGGATCTGACTTTAACTTTGTCCCATTCACTGCTCGTGTCTTGCGATAGAGAGACAGCCCTAGAAAGCACAGACACTGTTCCATCTAGCAGTGATGATGAATTCTAACTATTGTGAGATTTTGGCTATTTGACACATGGTGGATTGGTGGTTAGCACGTCCGCCTCACAGCAAGAGGGTCCTGGGTTCAATCCCTGAGGTGGACACGTGTGTCCTCTCTGCGTTCTCCCCTTGCTGCATGGGTTTCCTCTGGGTACTCTGGCTTCCTCCCACAATTGGAGTTTCTAAAATTGCCCGTAGCAATGAATGTGAGTATGAGTGGTTGTTTGTGTCTGTGTAGCCCTGCGATGGACCGGTGCCCTGTCCAGGGTGTGCCCCCGCTTAGTGCCCAGTGTGAGCCGGAGATAGGCACCGGCAGACCCCCGCGACTCTGAAAAACAGGAACGTGGAAAGTGGGTGTTCTTCCAGAGATTATTGTATTTTTTTTTTTTCAGAGAATTGTTTTGTATATGAAATAAATGTTACACTGGTTAAATTTTTATATTTTCCATGTTTTATATTGGTTATGTTTGAAGGCATTTAACTGACTGAATTTTAAAGAGTAACTAAACCCCAAACCAACTTTTTTCTGCTGAATACATTATGGGTATTAACTAAGTAGTGCTGTTGACTGATCCTAGTCCAACTTTTCACATTTAAGTACTGTATTTTTCGGACTACAAGGCGCACCGGATTATAAGGTCCACCTGTTTGTTATTCTTATTATTATTATTATTATTAAGACGCATTAAGCGAAACAAAATAGTCTGATAAGTCAAACTTTATTCAACTCATTAACAATAACTCTCAACATTGTTCAGGTTTAACACATAAAATACAGAACAATACACTCACTTTTTCAGTTCAGTATGTTGAAGCACAGTACAGGTACATATCACTCCATGAGGCGCCTGACTACGGTAGCCCTAAAGTGCCAAAAATCCATCAAGCAGTGCAGCTTCATAGTTTACCAAAGTTGTACTAAAACATTTTGACATTAATTTCATACATAAGGCGCACCTGATTATAAGGCGCACTGTCGATTTTTGAGAAAATTAAAGGATTTTAAGTGCGCCTTATAGTCCGAAAAATACGGTAAAAGTATTTCAATTTTGCTTATTTAGTTGTAAAATGTCAGAGCGACTGCTCTCTAAGGTAGTTGTTCCCAACCAGGGAAACGTGTACCCCTAGGGGTACTTGGAAACATTGATGAATCTATTTCCAACATGCTGAGTTATTTTTAAGCCTATTTCAGACACTGTACATGCTCATCCAACATCTTTTCCACCTGTTGACAAACGGCATTAATGGAATCAACAATATTTTGGCCTACTAAATTGGTATTAACATGCACATTACTAAAAAGTGAGGTAAATATATTCTCTGATATACAATAATTGTAATATACAAAATTTATTTTTAGTGTGCGTTAAACGTACAGGTTGACATTTTACATCACTAACTGTCACTGTTGGCCCCGCCCCTCCTATTAAACCTGGAAGGAGGGAGCAGGGTTTCCTCCAATCAGAGCCCTCAGTGAGCTTTGATTGACAGATGCGATTCGCGGTAATGTTTGTGACTCTGTGCTTCTATAAAATCAGAGGGTTCATCAAGCTATGTGTGTATGTACAGAGTACAGACATATTGTGTGTGTATTCCCGTCTGTCTCTGCATGTGCGCCAATGTGCCCCCCGCCCCCTAGTGGCAGGACGGCAGAAAGCAGGGGTTTAGTTACTCTTTTAAGGAATTTCAATCAAAAGCACAATGGAAACTGAGCTCAGACTTGAACATATTACTAAATAATGTGAATTGGGGGAGGAAGATGATCCATAGTTTAATCTTCCACTTTTTGTTTTTCAATCAAAGATGTTTTAGTGTTTTTACTGTAGGGAACATTTCAGATTTGTAGATGAACCATTACTCCAATGTTTTATGGTTTGACATACTCACTGCAATGTAGCATACAGAGCTGACCATCACCAATGTCTTTAATGGAACTGCAATAAACTTTGTATTCTTTACTCCTCTAACTGGTATATCGTAGTGAATGTCAATGCACCTTTGCAACTCAAAAAAAAATATATATAAAAAATATAAAATGATCATTTGGATGGACAAGTAATCAAAGGTATTAGGACTCTATAGTTTTCCGTTTAGGATTGAGAAATTTGTATTTAGTATATACAGTAATGATTAAGGGTTATTAAAATGTAACAAGATATATCGTCAATTGCGATGGTATTGCGATTTTGTCCCATCCCTGCTACATCTGTCCCAAGCAAGCGTATCTTTTGTCAATGTCAATGTCCAAAAGTCTCAGTTCCTGCCAGAAAATATAAAATTATGTTAAATTTAGAATTAGATTATTGCAGAAAATAAGAACATGTCCATACCTTAAATCTGGGCTGTATATACTGTTCTATTTTGAAGCTTTTAAAAAAACTTGTCATGCAAAGTTCATGCAGAGATAGGAATATTTAAAGAATAGGAAAATAATTGGTCTTATTTATGTTACTGTCTATTTTACATTTTATACTCTATATTCACTTGAGCTAAGTTTATACCTAGAGTAAGTAGGCCCAGAGTTAAAGTCAAATAAAAACATGTTTCAATTTTGTTATTATTTCCTTTCCTAGAATATCGCCACATATCGTTATGGTGAGCCCAGTATCGTATCGTATATCGCAGGGTTTCTCAAATGGGGTTACGTGTACCCCTCGAGGTACGCAATGGCACGACAGGGGTTAATTGAGAGAGAGTGGAAAATTAACAAACATAATGTCAGTCTTGGTCCCACAACAGGCGTGAGATGACCCGAAAATTATAATGAAATAGAAATAGAAATACATCTATTCATGAGCCACTAAATCAGTGTTTTTTGTAACCTTGGGGTCGGGACCCCATGTGGGGTTGTCTGGAGCTTAAATGGGGTCACCTGAAATTTCTGAAAAATGTAAATAGGTTTTTAAAATGTTTTAATTATATTTAACATTTATATATTTTTATTAAAACATAACTCAATCCTAAACAACAGTATTTCTATACTTTCACTTTGTGAAATATAAATCTAGTTCAACTAAAATGCTGTAAAAAAAAACAAAAAACAAATATCTGAGCTCGAACATAGATATTTGCTCCACAAACACACATGCATACAGAACTTTCTTGCTTTCATAGGTAGATTTATAGGTAGATAGTTGTTTTTAAATAGTTTTCTATGCAAAATGTTGCAGCTGGACAAAGGGGGGTACTTGAGTCAAAAAAGTTTGAGAACCACTGGTATATCGTCTGATCTTTGTATATATCGTCTCACCTCTAGTAATGAATACATTCTTTCAAACAAGTTTGCATTAAACTCCAACGTCATATATGACTAAAAGCGTGTTTGCTACAGTGTCACTGCAGTGTGTGTGTGCGTGAACGTGTGGGTGTAAGTAGAGAGTTTATTGCAGACAGCAGCTTCTGACAGCTGTCCCGTTTCTGGCAGTTTCACCGTTTGGCATTCCGGTGACCTGACGTCACGACTCACCAACACCGAGTGTATCCCTCCGCCACCGTGGCACAATATTACATTTATAAAGCGCATCATTGAGAAACGAATTCAATAATAATGTTATCATTTATTGTCAGTGTCTTTATGTTGTTTATGTTGGCGCAATTAAGGACGTTAAGAAGAAGCCATAATTAGAAAACTCAGTTCCGCGGATGTATACACTTGTTGCATTTCCAGTCCCAGGAAGAGGAACACGCTGGGAGCCGGAGTGAAGTGAGTGAACAGGAGGCATGGAACGATACTACGACTGGATTTAAAACAACCTGACGACAGATGAGCAGCTTCATGCCGCTGCCAGGTTTACAGAAGAACAAACTTCCCCTCTTTGATGGCGAAAATTCACCAGCTTTGTTAACGGTTGGACTACCAGAACTAAACCTCATTACTGAAGGTAATTTCACCATTTTCCCCAAAAAACCTAACTATTTACCAACGTCAACTTCGCTTGGGTGTCGTCTATTTGCTGGACTTGTAGCCCCGTTAGCCTCAAAACGGACGAAACATCGCTACATACTCTAGCTAAACTTTATAAATGATAAATACGAGCCATGTTTTATTTGTTACGTCTCCCAAAGTTATGCTAATGGTGAATTGTGTGAATGTTTCTAGCAGGTTGCCCTTATTTGAATGTGACTAATAACTGGAAGGTGTTAACTATTACTAATCAGCTACAGCTGTGGGCGTTTCTAAACTTTTATCAGGTTTGGCGGCCACATGTTCAGTGTTTTATTTGAGATAATTCCCACGTTTAAAGTGTAGATTAAATGTAGGAAAGTGTGTTTGAGTTGAAACGTCGAAGGTAACTTGCAGTGAAATGAATGACACATCAGTCCATTTGTTTGTATCTTTGTTTGCTCTGATTGCTGGGGTTTTAATGTTTTAAAATGACTCTGCAGATCTTGTCAGTGGATGATGAGACTCACTACCTGCTGCAATTCTAACATTTTCATGCAAACCTCAAGAAGGACACACTCTGTGGTCTGAGTGAAGATCCAGCACCACCACCACCCCACCCACCCACTCCTGCCACTTACAGAAGTCTGAAACATGCCCCTGCCATTTGGCCTGAAGCTCAAAAGGACTCGAAGGTATACAGTTTCAAGCAAGAGCTGTCTTGTAACTCGAATTCAGCTTCTCAATGGAGAGTTTGTTGAGTTTACACTTTCAGTGGAGAGCACTGGGCAGGAATGTTTGGAGGCAGTGGCCCAGAGACTGGAGTTAAGAGAGGTATGTACCTTTATGTGTTTTCATGCAGACAACTGCTGATTGTGCTCATTTTGTAGACTCGTCTTAGGACTTGCTATCTCAGCACTGAATAATTTTTCTAAAGGGTCATCTTCTGGTCACATTTTTAGCTGGAATGTGTAAGCATAGCAACAGGATCCCAGTTGAACTGTTGTTTACTCATACATTGTCAATTCTCAAATATCGATTCATAAAATCTTACGTTTTTTCCATGTGCAGTTCTTAATGTAAACATTCATGTTTTTAATGCTGCTCCAAGTTGGTTAGATTTTACTATTTACATCATTAGTTCTCCAAGGAACTCTTTCATATTCAAGTAAAATTGGTGCTGAAATCATTCGCCAAATCTAATTTAATCATGAATCGGATCGATGTGGGAACCCCAGCTCTACCTGAAACGGTATGATTTAAAGATTTTACATGCTGGAAGTTAAAAATAACAAGAACATGTTATTTAGATGCTGTTTGAAAAAAAAAAAAAAAAGGTCCATTGATATATCGGCCAGTTGATATATATATCGGGCCCGATATATGGACTTTTTTCAAGATCGGCCGTTGGCCTTTTTTTTAAAAATGTATTTTTATTTATTTATTTGGCACTTTAGAATAGCCATTAAAGGAAAAAAGAGAGAACATGAAAAACATTTATTCAGATGTATGAATATACAACAAAAAAGGTAATAGTAGCATGTGCATGGGAGAGGTAGAAGCCAATAGGCTTACAAATAAAAAGCCGATATAATAGGATAATATAATTAATAATGTTAAGAGTTCTATTGGTGTAATTAATTTCTAATATATACATTTATATCATATGAGTGTTTCAATTGTGTTTCATAATCAATGGGCTTTAAAAAAAGTATATCTGCTTTAGATATTGGCCATCGGCTGAAATAAGAAAAAAAATCGGTATCTGCATCGGCCTTTGAAAATCCCATATCGGTTGACCTTTACTGTTAATTGTTGCCTTTAGTCAATATTAAACCCACATCTTCATTATAAACAGAAATAATTCAAAAATGTAAGGTTTTTCTTTGTGGCTTCTGTGAAATGTGGGAAAGTATATTAATTAAGTATTTTATATTCTGAAATTACTCAAGACAGTTCTAGAGGGAAGTCAAACATTTTAGTTCCCCCCCCCCACTGTCTGGTGTGTTTTGAGTTAAATATTTGTTCATCTCACACTTTAGGCCAGGCAAGGCAAATTTTTTTGTATAGCGCATTTCATACACAAGGCAACTCAATGTGCTTTACGTGATCAAAAAGTGCTACAGAAAACATTCAACAGCTTAAAATCTATAAGAACATTAAAGTCGGCAAAAAAAATAAAATCATCAGTAAAATCATTTACACAGTGGTGATAGGTTTTTGTAGATGTAATATTCCTGCTTGTACTTTAGTCTGTCTACAATCAATTATTGGTTCAACATACATACTCATATCTACCTTATATCAATGCAAAAAACGTGTTTGGGGTGTTTCGCTTCAACCCGAAGAAGGGTTGTTAATTTGATTTTATCCAACTTGTAAGAGACTCAGCACAGCAGTATATGTGACAGGGAAAAATATCTTTTCATATTGTGATTTGCTGATAATCAGGGTAATTAATACCATGCCCACAGCAGGAGCTGCACCTCTAAGTGTTTATTCACTTACAAATCAGATTGTCTGTTTTTGTGTTTTAAAATGTCAATAATAACTTGGCAATTCTTGTCCTCTGTAACCTGCAAATATTTACACACTGTTTTTTTTTCTTTGTTTGTATTCACGATTATAACTATGTAAACATAAACTGGTGCACTTTTTATGGTTAAAGTCATTATTACATAGTTTCCCCTTTCTACTTTTGGTCGCTAGATAACATATTTCAGTCTGTGGTACTTCAACAAGCAGAACCAGCAGCGATGGATAGATTTAGAGAAGCCCCTGAAGAAGCAGCTGGACAAGTATGGGCTGGAGCCCACTGTGTACTTTGGAGTCGCATTTTACATACCAAGTGTTGTCCAGCTTCAACAGGAGATCACAAGGTGACCCCAACGCTCTCTCCTAATTACACTCATTTACAAGTTTCAGCTGTAAACATTTAACTTTTAAGAGTATTGCTCATTATTGAGTTTTAAACATGTGACAGCTGTTCTTTGTGTTTGGTGGAGTTTATGGGTCGTGTATTAAAATGTGCATTAACAATAACCTTTGAAATATTGACTTTTTTTTTCTGTCACTTGATCCTAATTGATTAATTGCCTCTCTCACCACAGATATCAGTATTATCTGCAGTTAAAAAAGGATGTACTTGAGGGGAAGATTGGCTGCTCATTGGATCAGGCTATAAGATTAGCAAGCCTAGCAGTGCAAGGTAATATGGATGTGTTGTGCATTACTTTGGAGAAGATGTGTTTCTGTTATTAAAGGTGCACATTTATGATTAATAAATGTGTGGTATTGAGAAAAACTTTCACGGTATATGTCTAAGATGTTGTGGAGGACAAAAAAAAACTGGCTTAATGAGCAAAATATGAGGCCATACACCACAGGCCTTTAAGGTTTTAATTCATATGACACTCATTAATCAGTGGTGTGAAAATAACTTGATTCACTCTTTTTTTACTTTGATTCAGTGTAAAAGAAAAAAAAAGGTTGTCGGAGGGTTTTAAAGGATGGATGTGAAACCTCATTGTAGGAGTTGAAGCTTTGACGTGCCCATAATGTTTTGCCCTGCCAGAAGAATCTCAAACACTGCTGGCAATGTTATATCAGGCACTGCAACTCATTGCCCTGGATGTTAGGATAGCAGAACCACTGAGATCACTTTCTGTTAAAGCCTTGTTCAAATGACAGAAGAAAGAAGAAGAAGAAACATAGTATAAATTAATGTTTATCATCCATTTGCAAGTTCTTATAGTTTAGTCAGGATTTATTTCTTGGAAACAATTCAAAACCTCAGTTCTTGTTTTTATTGGAATTGAATTGCTCCAGATTTGTATTGCAGGCAGGAATAGTAAGGAATGAAGGGCGGCTGCTGCCTTTAAGCAGTGCTGATGCCTGGGATACTCAACATAGCGTGGAATGTTGCCAAAAGTCTGTCTGAAACAGAAACAGTTTAATAGCTCGGTGGTCAAACCATGGAGCAATAACAAATGCTTTCCAAAGGCATTTCGCCATTCTGTACTTGTGAATACCCATTCTGTTTGTTACTAAATCTAGACATGTCTTTATTTTTCTACAGCTGACTTTGGTGACTTCAACCGATATGACTCCCAGGAGTTTCTACAGAAGTTTGCACTGTTTCCTATTGTGAGATTTTTTTTTATATATATAAATAACTTAAACCCATTAAATCAAAGTGGAGCTATGAGGATGTTGGTTCTAATTGGTTTAAATCCTCATCATTTGCAAGGACTGGATTCAGGATGAGCGTGTGTTGGAAGAGGCCACACAGAAGGTGGCCCTCCTTTATCAGTCTTTCAGGTGAGCTGCCTTTCTAAACATGCATGTGAAACAGTGCATAGGACCTAGGGGTGGGAACCTCTGGGTATCTCACGATACGATATGTGATACAAAGCTCACGATAACGGATTATCTCACGATGTGACGATACTGCGATTATCGATATATTGGTCAGAAATCAATCTACGATAATCTATGACATAACAAGAAAAAAAAAAAATTAAGTGAAAAAATGATTTTTTTATTTCATGTCTCTGAAAGACAATACATTGAAAAAGTGTCCTATGAACAGTGACACTATTTTAGTGCAACATTTCTGTAAATAAGGGTCAACATACCAATGTAAACGAGTATCTCTAATAGTGCTTTCTGTAAACAAAAATTAGGGTCTTTCTTATAAGTGACCCCAGTATAGTGCAGTATTCCAGTTAACAATATATTGGTTCCTTCAACAAACAGTGACAAAATTTCCGTGAAGACGTACCTGCACATTTTAGTGAAAAAGCAGAAAAGGTTTTGAAAAAATAAAAAACTTCGTTACTTAGCGGGAGCATATCGATAATCGATCGTGCGGAAAAATATCGCAATATATTGTCACACTCCTAATAGGACCTGCAATTATTTATCAAATTACCTTACCTTATTCATTGGTCCTGGAGTATAAAAACATCTTGGTTTACCGTGTGAAGCCTAAAGATGAAATGTAGTCTTTATTTACCTGCAAGGGTGGCATGTTACACCCTTGATCAGTGACATACATCAGACCATGGGTGGGGTCAGTTACATTTTTCAATTACAATTACATCTTTGATTATCCATGTTCAAATACAACTCAAATGTAATTACGGTGATTGGCATTTTCTCCAATTACAATTATTTTCTTCTGAAAGTCTGATACAATTGCATTTTCAATGACTAAAGTTGTAATTCAATTAATCACATTTACTGAGCCTTTAATAAATGACCCCATAAAACTTAACCTTCCTCCTGTGTTAGCTTTCTGTTAGCATCTCTTATGATAACGGGTCAGTTTTGACCCATGTCTTAAATCAGCTGTAAAATACACTAAAAAATATCATCTATCATCACAATTTTTTTTCATTTCTTAATTACCTTGTTAGGCTTCCTTATCCATGAAAATATTGGTATTAATGTTGCCGGCATTAGAGCCTTTTTCCTGTCAGTATACCCCTCGATTTAATTTCTTTTTAAATGATAAAATTATTCTCAAGAGAACTGGCAGATAGTAGGAGAACTTTGTTACCGACTTATGTTTATCTATAGAACTGTAACATGTAAATAACAATTTTCATTAGGGGTGTCCGGATCTGATATCGATATTTGTCCGATATCAGTCTGAAAACAAATATCAGATTAAAATTTCTATTTTTTTTTTTTCTAATTTGTTTTTCATTTATTTTATTGAATTGTGGAATAATGTAGATATCATGTTGAAGGTTAACATGTATGTAACCTATTGGTTGATAATTAATGGTCAATTTTTCTCATACCTACTGTTGCTGACTGTTGTTCTCTGTTTGAGTAACATCACTTGATCAAGCCTTTTCTAACATTCCACACTACAAAATAAGTCATTTTTTTTTTTAAAGTAATAAGTATGTATGATTCATGCTGATATTGGATCAATATCGTTATCAGCCGATACGCAAGGCTGCAATGTCGTATTGGGACATTTCCAATTTTTTATTATAGAATGTTCATGCCAATTACAAACCAAATTATTTGAATTCAATTGTGATTACAACAGCAACAGATTCTTTCAATTATAATTACGTCATAATTGTGACTAATTACAATTGACGCTATTACAATTATAATTGACCCCAACCTGTATGGGGCTAGCATTCATGTTTTCAGTCAATTTATGTATCCCAGTTAACCAAACATTTACATTTAATAATTCAAGTAGGAAATCTCATTTCCGGGGAATTGTTTGTACAAACTTAGAGACAATGAGCACGCTGTCATCAGCCTGTCTGTGTATTTTCTTTTGTCTCTGAGATTTGAGCGCATTTGTTTGCCTGTGTAGGGGTCTGTCTGCCCCTGAAGTAGAGATGCTGTACATGCAAGAGGTGGAGAAGATGGATGGCTACGGTCAGGAGAGCTATCAAGCTAAGGTTGTGTTTTTTTGTCCAGTTACTACAATTCTAATGTGAATGCAATGTAAACATTGTTTTCCTTTCTTTGGAACAGGACAGCACAGGCACAGATGTAACTTTGGGATCCTGTCTTAACGGCATTTTTGTCAAGCAAAAAAACTCTCGGCAGCTACTTTTGTTCAAGTATGTCCAGGGTGGGGAAAAGGCTTTTTACAACACTGCTGAAAGGACTTAAAATATCTAATTGAGGGACACAGAGACAGTTAAAGAAGTAATTAAATTGAAAGTGTTTATGTGACTTGCTTTTTGTTGCTTAGCTCAAAAATCCACACAGTCAGAAGAACGAGATTAAAGTAAATGCTATTCTTTGATGAATTATACATCTTACAACAGTGCATCATTTAATAGCACATCGTTTTTTGAACGCCCAATTTAAAGTATGCGGTACCACAGACTGTCTAAAATATTTTGAGGTTCCTTGGCTACGATGACATCATGTGTTTTTCCTCCCCTCTTTGTTTTTGCCAATGTGTCCCAACTGTCTGTGTAGGTGGCATGAAATTAACAACATGAGTCACAACAGGTCCTTCTTTGCCCTGGAGCTGGCCAGCCGAGAGGAAAGTGTTCAGTTCCAGACTGTAAGTCACTGCCCATCCTCAGGGCTATTGTTAAAGGTATCTGTTGGCAAAGAGCATAACAGGCATTCTACATTGTATGGTTTAGTATGTGGGGCTGTATTAATTGTTTAGATATGTGATTAACAAGTACATGCACAGGAATCATGTTACATAATGTACTCAACCACACAGTCTATAATTAAAGATTTTTTTTATCCTCTCGTGTAGGAGGACATGGAAACGTCCAAATATGTGTGCAGGATGTGTCTGGCCCGGCTCAAGTTTTATAGGATTAACAAGAGTAGCCTGTAAGTGTTTTTTTTTTTTTTTTCTGTGTTTACCATTCATAGCGTCGTCTCTTTGTTCCTCCTTTGGCTCATGCATGTGTCTCCTCTTTGGCAAAGCCTCACATCTGCCTTCCTCTGCTCCTCTCTCTTCAGAGAGGAGGGTGACCCCCTGCCTTCTGAGGGCTCCCAGAAGTCCCTTCTCACTCTATCGTTTCCTCGTTTTCCAATGCTCTCTCGTCCCTCTTTGCCTTCTAATAAGGGGTGAGCAGCACCGTGTGCCACCGCTCACGTTGTAGCTGATGTCATTTTGTCACTGTGATTGAGCAGCTCCCAATGCCTCATAAGCTTATTATAGCCTCAAGATTTTCCATTTAAAAGTTCCCCGATTCCGTTTTTAAAATTATATTTCTTTTTCATTTTCACGTCAGTTTGTCCTGTTTCATTTCATATCTGTTTCATTAACTTTCCCTAACTAGATGTCAATATGGGCTTTTAAACTTCCTAAAATCGTTCCAAACATACTCAACATAGTTACCTGAGGTAACTGTTGTTTTTGCTCTCATATATCTATGCTGCAACAGTAGCAAGATTTTGCCCAACTTTTTTGGTAACTAATTTATTTGGCAGTGTTTAGATTAAACTGACAGTCGAGCAAATATTTTACTTAATAAGTAATTGCTCATATACAGGATAATTGTGAGTCGTAGCGTATGTTCCTCCTTGTGCTCACTCTAAACCAGCAATTCTCAACTGGTGGGTTGGGACCCAAAAGTGGGTTTCGGACAGCTGGTCAAAATTAAATAAATGCTTAATGTCTGTCATGTTGGACTTGTCCTTTATTTTGAAACAAACTTTTCTTTTGATGGGTTTGCTGTGAAATGCATGTTGCACTGGAAAATATATACATTTATGTTATGTATGTATATATATATGTGTTTTTTCAACAGCTATTTTTGAAAAACAAAATTTGGTTGGTTGAATTCTTAAAAAAAAAAAGTGCATTGCAATTTAATGACATGACAAAATGTGGATCCCAGGGTGAGACCCTGTCTAAACCACAGGTCGGCAACTTATGGTTCTGGAGTCATTAGTGGCTCATCATTCCCATCAATCTGTGCTGCTGAGTAAAGTTTCTAAAACCTTTAGAGCTTTTCATTCTGAGACACTTTCTGTACATTATTACGGGTGGAACATCGCTACCAGTAAACACTTTCTCATGGCTTTAGCAGCACACAGCTGTCACAGTTCTGACCCTTTGTGGGCAGCTGTCCTTCAAATCACATGAAGTCAGATCTGTTTGCTGGACAGAATATCCACCATTGGAGCTCGGTGAAGGATGTCTCACTACTGCAGCGTCCTGCCACTATGGCTATTCCACTCCATTGTTTGTAACCACATCATCAATGCAGCTTCATAGGGCTGCCGTTTACTGTGACACATACTCACATTAGGAGAGTGTGTGTGTATATGTACAGTATATGAGATGTACCAAAATGAATTTTCTTGGCCGAAAACTGAAATTATTTTGCCAATTATTAGTACCACTGTAGTAACATCACTAAAATCAAGCCATTGCATTAATTAATATGAATGCTTCAAATAATAAATCAATTACAGAAATATTTATTTAGCACTGACATTTCAACAAAGCACAATATTTGAAAAGAAAAAATAAATACATAATGAAATTCTTATGTGTATGTGTGTTTGCTTCATGTTTTATTGATGTATTGATTGATCTGTGGCTCTCAGCCGCTTGTTTGTTTGGTGGGCGGGACTTAAATTACTTCTATAATGATAAAGTTGGTTGCTGACGCTGCATTCATTTTATCAAAGCCAGAGTTTAGTTATTAGTTGTTTTTGTCTTTTGTGCATTTAGCATTAATTTCCTTTTTAATTAAATCATGTTGCAATAATTTATACACAAGCTTAGCTTATTAGAGGGCTGGGGTGACTGGAAACTGCCTGTTTTAATGTGATTTTACAATTTGGTTTTTGATCTTGCATTCTGATCTAGTGGATGACAAATATCAGATTCCATCGTTTATTAACTTTTAATGCTGAAAAGATTGAAGCTTTATTTTCTTTAATTATAGGAGTCCAACCCAGTCTTCTGCAGTGAACCCTGTCAGACGGAGATCCTCCACTCGAATATCTCTGGTAACGGCCCATTCTCAAATGCATTACAACAACTTGAGATCCATATTAAAAAAAATTTCTAACAGCAATATATTGTCAAACTGTTTTTTGTCTGTGTACAAAAACTTTGTTGTTTTTCAGCCAAAGCCACAAGCCTTCATGATGTCACCGCCACAAATGCACTACAACGGTCATTTCACAGAGCCTTACACATCTTCACAGGGTTAGTATTAAGGTTGAGTTATCATGACTCATACACGCAGAAATAAAAATGGTCTTAATGAACTGTTAAGCTGAAACATTCTCTTTTCTGTAGACAACCTGTATATCAACAGCCAGAACGGGTATTACTACCATTCTCAGACCAGCTTGGACCGCTCTCCTCTGGAGTACAGCAGTGGGGGCCGTTTAAGGAATGGCAGCGTTTACAGCGCTCACAGCACCAGCTCACTAACAAACCCACAGCACTACCACCAGCCTTCACCCATGTCCTCCAACCCGTCCATCACCAGCGATATCACCAGGCCCGACTACGTACCCACGCACCGCCACAGCACGCTCATCCCGCCGTCATACCGCTCTACTCCCGACTACGAGACCGTGATGCGACAAAAGAACTGGGGAGGAGGAGGACCGCTTCTATCCCAAGAACATCGGCAAAGTCACTCCATGAGGAACCTTAACATTGGAAACTCGTACGCCTACAGCAGACCAGACCCCCTCGTTTACAGCCAACCAGAGATCAGGGTGGAGCATCGCGGAACAACCCAACACCACCACCACCACCCCTTTCACCTGGGCTCCAGCTTCCATAACCCCTCTCCGTATCCTTACCCCACAGAGAGGAGGCCTGTGGTGGGGGCCGTCAGCGTCCCTGAGCTTACAAATGTTCAGCTGCAGCAAGCCCAGGAGTATCCAGCTCCCAACATAATGAGAACGCAGGTTTACCGCCCGCCCCCACCCTACCATTACCCACACCCCCGACCCGCTAACAGCACACCTGACCTGTCCCGCCACCTGTACGTCAGCAGCAGCAATCCTGACTTGATTATCACGAGACGGGTCCATCATTCAGTGCAGACGTTTCAGGAGGACAGTCTGCCTGTGGCACACTCTTTACAGGAAGTGTCGGAGCCGCTTTTCAGTGCACCTCAACTCAGATACCAATATCACACTCACAAGCGCAACTCAATAGAGATTGCTGGTTTGACACACAGCATTGAGGGACTGAGGGTCAAAGAGCGGACTGTCTCTTCTTCTGCAGCAGAAACGACCACATCTGCCGTCGTGCTCCACGCCGGCCACTCCCAGAGCTCCCAGCTTGATGTGTTTTTAGAACACACAAAGACTGAGTGCAAAGAGGACATTAAGGAGGAGGTTTTGTACGGACACAAAAAGTCTCTTTCAGATGCTACGATGCTCGTCCACAGCAGTGGGGAAGACGAGGAGTTGGAGGAAGACGGTGAGCGTCACACTCCTCTGTCTGATGAAGGAGCAGCAGCCCCCATTTCATCACCGCATCACAGCCTGGCCTCTCTCACCTCACCCCCCACTCAGCAGCACACTCCTGTTGAGCCGCCTCCTGCTTATCCAATAGGCTCCGCCCTCGAACCTGCTCTCACTGGACCTTTGGTTTACAAGGTGCATCCAATGATCCAGGAAGGCGAACCTCTGTACCTGCGCTCAGATTTACGACAACCCAGGATAATGCCCTCTGTGTCTGAGGGAGACCTGAGCAGTCACGCCAAGCAGAAGAACAAGAAGGATTTTAAAAAGCGGCCCGTGTCCGATGTGCCCTCGGGAAAGAAAACAGTAGAAGGTTTACCTCCTCCAGTGAGTCACTTTTTATTTCTCCTTGCTTGAAAAACCGCTGTGGATTTCTGTTTTCATAAAATCAGTGTGAATCAATACTGCAGCCTTTCAGCTGAGCTTTTTAAAGCTCAGGAACAAAATTAGTAACTATGTTTCTAAGGGAAAAGTAATTAAATAAAACATATACAGTAGCTGGCAATATTGGTTGCAACACGCCAACAATAAAGAAAGAAGAGTAACTATTTCATCAACCAAATTTAAAATGCTTTTATACTTAAGTGTTGGACAGATTTTCTGTTGTTTTTGTGATTAATAAGTTATTTTTAACTTGAGGTTAAATAAACTAACAGCTTTTCATAATCTGCATTTGTATTTACAGTACAGTTTGTATCTAATACTAAAAAGTGTTGACTGACACTTCTGTGTCATAATTGTGCTAAAAAACACCCCCTGGAAGTCAGGAGAGGTGAAGACCACAGCGACCACAACATGCACAGAATTGAAAGGTAGCAATATTTGTCAACATGCGTATCATCAGAGCTACACAATGTGTTTATTTTTTTGTCTCCAGGATCAAACTAATTAATTGTCATGTCTTTGTTACTGTTGCTCAGAGAGCTACAGTTAGTCCTTTGTATACCAAATATTTACTGCTGCCACTGGATTTACAGCAAAGTCATTTCTGCAAGTTTCTCTGTGTTTATTTGGAGAGGACAGTGCACATTAATCAACACCAGTACAATACCTTGTGTAAATGTGCCAGATTTAGCCATGAGCTAATTTCATTTATAATCATAATACATTTAAGATAACAATAAAACATACTGACAAGGACATAATATAATACTTTATTTACAACCAACAGCATTTTTTTTTATCAATATAAAAACTTTTATAGATCTTTTACTTTTTGTTTTTGAAAGTTTTACATTGAAAGGAGGGCAACCATTACTGTATATGAGTGATTATAGTTCTACTTTTTAATCTCCCCTTATTTATTTATAGAGATTTTTTATTTTATATTTTAAGGGAAATAAAAACATTTAAAGGTGTTCTCCATTGTTGCTGCAGTCCCATAAATAGCCTGTTTAACATGTAGTTTTTTATAAATATTACTGTCAGTCCTATAGCGATTACAGTAGTGTGCAATGCATGCAGGTATTTGTTGACATATACCAAGTCATTAAAGGAATGTTGTTTCACGTCCTGGAGTAACCAGTAAGGTGAGTTATTCCCAGCAAAAACATGCAGCATGTCTGTGTAGTTCCGTTCCCGCCCCTCTCAGATCAGCGTACGCTCTGAGCCTCAGCAGCCATTGTTTCTCACTCTATCTCTGCCTTCACTCTGCTGTTCAACCAGGGTATGAAGAAAGGAGTCCGGGTAGAGGTGAAGAAGATGGGGCCTTTGAAGGTGGCACAGCTCAACGGGCTGTCGGCGAGCGGACAGCCCATGCACAGTCAGATGAAGGATGATCCAGAACGAGCCTCCAACGACGAGCGGGTAGGACACGGAACTATTTCATTCAGTTACTCTTAAAAAGCATGAATATTGTGTGAGATCTGTTGATATATGCAAGTTATTTTATTTTTCACTTTGGTTGTTTGAAGACAAAGAGCTTAAACTTATTGTACTGCTGCGGCCACATTTAACCCATTTTGATTGTAAATAGGTCAGACCAGAATAAACCAAGCTTCTTTTTTTGTGCCATTCTAATGTTATTGTGCCCTAGTTTATCACTCGATATACATTGAGTTAGGGTTAGCAGGAAAACATTAATTCATAATTATTAATAATTTTTACTCTGTGCAAAACAGTGCTGTGACAGATTGTGGGCTTTAATGGTCTGAATCATGTTTAGCACATGTTTTTATTGTTGATGAGATAGTGGCACTTTTAAATTTAATCAAATCTTTACACTTGTTTCTTATCTCATGTTGTGGTTATTGCAGCAGCAACATGTTAACAGTAACTTGTTCTTTGAACAAGAAAGAAAAGTTTAACCTGCTGAGAATAGGAAACAGGAATCCAAGAGCCATTATTGTGAGTCAGACATTAGGGGTGTGTGACATTTAAGGAACCTCACGATTAGGTTATTACGACTAACAATGTCCAATGCGTCTTTTTTTTTTTGTTCTCCACTTTTTGGTCCATTTCATACTTTTAAACTAGTTTTTGTGTCAATATCCGTTATTTAAGGTAACCAAACATATGTATCACCATTTCCTTTTGTTTATGTGAAATCTCCAAATCCAACAATAATCATATTACAAAATGAATAAATATAACAATATAAAAACAACTAAGATATTAGCTTAGTCAGCTAACTCAATCTGAACCAACACAAAAGCTGTCATATTCAGTAAAAATAAAGAATAGGCTTTGCACGATCAGGATTTTTGGGTCGATCACCGATCAGTGAGTTTACTGGTAATGAATCCCCTGGTCGCTCGACCAGTGCGAGGACTGAGAGAGCGTTTGAGACCGGAGCAGATCGATTATTAGCTGTATGCCTTTTTGAGTGATTGGCAAAATAAACTTTGCAGGTTTTGAATTAAATACACTTAATGGAATTGAGGTTTTTAAATAAACGGTGGAAGATGAAGGAACACAATTAATTAATCAGTCAAAGGTAAATATGCAGATTCTCATCAATGCTGTCATCATGCTTAGGATTTTAAAGCCTGAAATAAATAACCTAGTAAAAGTTAATCTTCCTCTTGTGTTAGCTTTCTGTTAGCATCTCTAATGATAACGGTTCCTAAATCAGTTGTAAAATACATTAAAAAAAACTAGGGATGTAAGGATTCACTGAACTCCTGATACGATTCGATTCACGATACTGGGTTCACGATACAATTATCTATCAATTTATTTTACAAAATGGGACTGTAGACAAATGATGACTGAAAAATATTCCTTTATTTTTTTCGGGGAAAAACTAGAAAATACTGTACTATTTTCCTTTTTCATTGTCAAAAGAATCCCTTGATAAACTATTCAAAACAATGCAATTTAACTAAAAATAAATCTTGAATGAAATAAATAAAGGAATAATACAAATGAAGAAGCCTATTAATTTAAATTCTGGTTCTATAGTAAACAATGCAAAATTGCATGATAGTTTTTCTTTTTAAAAGTGCAACTGAAAATGGATTTTGTCTTAACAATTGGACTTTAAAAAAAACAATCATTGCACTGTATTCACGGCAGATATTTGTTTCGACCAGCAGGGGGCGCTGGTAACCCAGTGGTCGGTTGCCATGCAGATATTCTTGCAGTAAAGAAGAGATGCTATGCACTAGCAGACAGAGCTAATAGAAAAATGTGACTTTTACAGATATTCACGTAATATTACAGATATTCTTTCGGTGCTAAAAGGGTTAAGAAATCATTTATGAACATATTTAAGAGTAGAAGGCGGCCAAAAATAGAGTAGTTGGAGATTCCGCCCACAGCCTCAGCTTCTGGACAAGAGAAGGATAAATAGATGGCGCCCTCTGCTATTTAAAAAAATAAAAATATGAACCGTGATACCTATGAATCCATTTTTAACTGCCTTACGATTAATCGTTACATCCCTACTAAAAACTAATATCTATCATCTAATTTTTTTCCCCTATCTATTGGTCACATTGTTAGGCTTCCTATTAATGAAAATATAGGTTTTAATATTTTTTGTGTGCCTTATTTTTGTGTCAATATACCTCTCGATTTCATTTTTTGTGGGAAAAGTTGATATGGAACGTATTTTAATAATTAACTATATATGTGTAGAACTGTACATAGAACTGTAACATGATTTCCCAGTTTAGTGTTAAATTATAATTGTCAATTTTTGTAGAATTTTCATGACAGTTATAAAGTCAATTATCTATAGTCAATTACACTTTAATTATAACAGCAGCAGATTCTTACAGTTATAATTACACCATAATTGTAATTAATTATCAATTACGCAATTATTTACCCCAACCCTGGTATTGGCACACTTGTAATGTACATGGTGTGTGTTAGTGTAAAGTCCTTGAGCAGCACATGGAGAGTGGGGAGCTGCTGAAAGAGTATGAGAGCATCCCTAAGCGTCTGCCTGGTGGGGAGTGCACCGTGGCCCAGATGTTGGAGAGTGGAGACAAAAACCGCTTCCAGGACGTCCTGCCCTACGACGACACCCGAGTGGAGCTGGTTCCCACCAAAGAGAACAACACGGGCTACATCAACGCTTCACACATCAGAGTAAGGACTACTGTTTTTATTCTGGGTTTGACTGGGGTTGGTAAACATGGACAATGACTTCCTCTGTGTGTCAGTGGTGATGAAGCAGGGAAACATGTAAAGCATGCAGAGCTGCAGCTGTCCAGGAGCAGGATATGATGACATACTTTCAGACAGTTGACTCATTATTTCAGTTCCACCATCATGGTGTTTTAATTAGCAAGGCACCGCTCCTCGTCTATTCAAACCAGTTATCAGAACGTCCTTTTGCTTATCTTGACTTTCAGGAATGAGGATGATAACTCGCTTTATTAATCCTCTGGGGCCGACGGATGCGCCGGCACGTCCTGATCACATGATCGTTTCAAAGAGCCGGTAGATTAGTAGCGTGGCGATGGGGGAGCGCGCACACATGCACCGCAATGCTGCGGTAACTCGAGCCATTACCACAGTTTTACAGGCTTTAATGGAGGTCGTAGTTACTGAATTGTTCACTCTTTTCCCCGCTTACGCCCGCCCTTTTCCCTGCCTCCCAGCCAATCAACACTCAGAACACATGTAAACAAAGACACACATTGGCAGAGAAAGCTGCACGTAACCATGATGCCTTCTCGGCCATGGGAAATCTCAGCATCAGTTAACCACTGAATACACACAAGTGGAACATAACCAGAACATAGAACCCAGTATGCAGACCAGACCGGTCGGCCCGTGCGTGGAGCGCAGACCTGACTGAACATGGGATCATATTTGTTCCCTAAGCTCCAGCAGCAAGTCAGGAATGAGCAAAATCAGCAAATAATATTCAGTGAATGTGAACGCTGAACAACAAAACACAACGCCGTCAATATCCTGTCCCACTATTAGCAGAAATCACTTTAGAAATGATACCACAACAATATAGAAGTGTTTTTGTGTTTATTAAAAATAATATTAATGTAATAGAGATTAAAAATAAAAGGAAAAAATGAAGCCCAGCCCGATAGCTTTTTCCTATTGGTTGAGAAGAAGAATGCCATTGTCCAATCAAAATGTCCACATATAGCGGGCATTTTGTTTTCAAGAGACAGGGAAACAGAGACGGAGAAAGAGAGGGTGAGTTGAGAGACTGGAGATTATAGCGATTATTACTGTGATTTGACTGTTTAGTTGGTGTGTACTGAGTGAAATTGGAGTGTAGTGTAGTGTCTAGTATATTTGTTTATTGTTGTATATCAACACAGAGGCACAAATAATTTATTTCCCTGTATATGTGATTCACACTTTTTTGTAAATAGTTGGACAAAATCACCTAAGACATTGCTTCCATTTCACTGTAAATAGCGATATATAACTGTTTTTTAAGTAATCTGTATATAAGTTTTTGAAATGTATAATTTAGATTTTGTATCCAAGCAATAAAAATGATTCGTTAAAAATGTTTGAGTGTTTTAGTAAAAAAAAAAAACACAACATTTTCCCACTGGAATTTGAGTTTTTATAGTGGTTTTAGATCCACTGTGTTAATATTGTATGCCATATTAAATAAAATACTTCAGTCACATTTGGGAGGTTCTGCAGAAAAAAATTATACCAAAGAAGCAAGGTTTATGGATTTCCTTTTATGAAATATAAATGTAAAATCAAACGCAGTGAAAAAACAGCAAAAACGCCTTAGGCCCCAGAGGGTTAAGAACAATAAGGATGTAAAGGATTTCAACCCTTTAAACACTAGTTTAAATACTTAATAGAAATATTATTATAAAAGAAAACCATTAAATTTGACTTTCTAATAGTGTTAAACAGTCTAAACAGAGCACCTCAGAGAATGGAGAGCAATGTAATTAACACCCATTTGTCTCTGTTTAGGGTGGTAAACCAGTTGCGTCCCTAAATCCTTGAGTGATGCAGTTTTCTCACCTGCTGCGAGGAATTCACTAAGATTGCAGCAATGATTAGTGCATGTACAGAAGTGTTGGAAACCGCCCTATTTAAATGAGCGTTTTGCTCGTTCATTGTAAAGATGTGAGAGCACAGAAGCACACACTATCTGAAGAAGATAAATTTGATTTTATAATAATAATGATAATACATTTTATTTGTAATGCACTTTATATTTGATTCCAAATCTCAAAGTGCTACAGGATTAAAAAAAAAAAAAAAGATGAAATAATAATAAATAAATAAAACGCAACATATAGTAAAAAGATTTGATGGACGTCTTTCTGCTGTACAAACATTTAGTAATTTAGAGAATGAAATAAATAAAAATGCTTTTTTTTTAAACGTTAAAACCTAATGTCATTTTTTCCCCCTAATTTAAAGTGGCTGCTCCCTCAGGTTCTGTAACTTTGCTCTGATCAGTCCATGAAAAACAGGCAGATTTGGACAGAAACTGCGTTATTGCAGCTACACAGTCTATTCAGTCTGCACCATTTGAAGATGATCTACTGACCATCATCCAGCAGGTCTGACCTCCGAGTGGCGCTGTCACCACACTCTCATATGTGAACATTGTGCCATCACTGCGTTGACGTTTAAACGGTTAAATATTGACTATTGTTTTATTGAAATTATTTTCTTATACTAGAAATATTAACTTTTTTTTCCACCGCAGTGTTTTGTGTCAACATTCAGTGCAGCCATGATGTCTGTGTGTGAGTTTGTACCTGCTTCTGAGTCCTACTACTTTTGGCGCATAAAACGGTCACCGCAAAACATTTCCTGGTTTGATGAATTGCACTGCGTCCCTTGCATTAATTTATTTGCATGTCGTCCTCCCAACTTTTTGCTCCCCTTGTGAGATCCGGCTACTTTACATATTAATCAGAGGAAAACACGCTCAATGGCTTGAGGGCACATTGTGACGCACAGCAACTGCACAGTCCTGATTCCCTGGGGTTTGTACGCCTTATTAGTGCGTGGAGTGACATTTGCACACGTTTTAATACCCTTAAACCTTTAGTGAATCCACCCATAGGTGTTGTGCTTTGTTCCAATGAGTTAAGCTTACAAACATTAGTCAGTCTTATGCTTCACTCATCCTGTGACTTGGTTGACTTCATGCTTCTAAAAAGCCAAAGGATTTGCTTTTATTACCTTCTGTATTTAAGATTTATATAATTTTCAATTTAAGAAATGAATAGCCAGTGACAATTAATGGAATCTTTTTAGCACATCCCCACAGTGTTTTTTAAAAAAAAAAAAAACATGGCTCTTTAGTGTTTTCCTGTGGAAACATCTCTGGGTTGTTTCCTGACTGCTTCCTGTGTCCTCAGATAACTGTGAGTGGTCAGGAGTGGAGTTACATCGCCACACAGGGTCCTCTGTCCAACACCTGTCAGGATTTCTGGCAGATGGTGTGGGAACAAGGAGTCTCCATCATCGCCATGGTTACAGCTGAAGAGGTGTGTGTGAGTGAGAGAGTTTTATGGCTCATAGCTGCAGCGTTTCATGACTTCCGTGTTAAACCGTCCTCTGTAGGAGAACGGGCGAGAGAAAAGTTTCAGGTACTGGCCTCGACTGGGCTCTCGTCACACCACGGTGCAGTACGGCCGATTCAAGATCACCACCAGGTTCCGCACGGAGTCTGGATGTTACGCAACAACAGGACTAAAGATCAAATATCTGCTGACCGGACAAGAGAGGACCGTGTGGCACCTGCAGTACACGGACTGGCCGGACCACGGCTGTCCAGAAGACTTCAAAGGCTTCCTCAGTAAGTGTTTCCACCTTGAAATGGATCCTCCACTGTTTTTACAAACCTGTCCTTATTAGTACACCTGTACCTAACAAAACACATTATTTTGCATCTTATTTGTTTTAAAAAGTAATTTTATATTTAAAAGTTAATAAAACCTCTATCAAAACCTCTGTCATCTTGAAAGCACATGATTGATGATGTCACATGGCATGTAATCATCCCATTGTTTTCAATTTCTAGATCATTTAACACTTTTCTAGGTCAAAATGCCAATTTGTGCTGCTTTTGGTGGCTCGAAATAATCAGTAAATGTCAACGATGTCGATGTGAACCTTTTTGTTGAACCAAAAGAGGATAAAAACAGTCTATGACTGCAGAGGGCGACAGTTCCAAGACTCCCAAACCCTGAGGATAGAAGTCCTTTTGGGTGGGAATCCAATAGACCACATGTGTTAACAAGGTTGAGGATCCATTTCAGAAAAACTGCAGTAATTTATCGACCCATTGGGTTTATATCTGTGTTTGTCTCCAGCCTATCTGGAGGAGATCCAATCAGTGAGGAGACATACCAACAGCATCAGCGACTCAGGGAACACGTTCCCTGTCCTGGTTCACTGCAGCGCTGGAGTGGGTAGGACGGGAGTGATTATTCTGTCTGAGATCATGATTGCTTGTCTGGAGCACAATGAGGTAAGTCAGTAGGAAAAACAAAAGTAAATCCTTACTATAGTTTAGATTTAAAGAAATGACCAAAGTCTCCTTTCAGACCCTGGACATCCCAAAGATCCTGACGGCTCTGCGTGCTCAGAGGATGCTGATAGTCCAGACCTTGTCCCAGTATACGTTTGTCTACAAAGTCCTCATAGAGTACCTCCGTAACTCCAGGCTGATCTGACCTTAAACGTCTCAGACAAAGTGCAGCATTTGCACAGCAGAGTTTAGGCATGTGTGGATCCACATGCAGTAGCACAAAGACTTGCCTTTTAACAGTATTATAAAGATTTTTATACTTAATAGCTTATTAATGAAGCCCAGCACTTTGACAGTACCTTTACTGTACATAAGGATCCAATGAAAGGCTTATAGATGCTGATTTATTATTTAAAAGAACTATTTTTAAAGGACTGGCAGGATATCCTGGCGCTTTTGGTTTTGATAATGATTTATTGATGTGAACAAAAACTTGAGATAATGAAATGAAGTTTGTGTTCAGTTTATTTTTAAACACTGGACTGCTTATGTCACGTTTGATTTAAGACACCGGAAACTTTTGATGTGATTTTGGTGACATGAAGGAATTGTTTCTCATTCGGCATCAGTTGTGTTTTAATCTCAAATAATGTTAATGTGTTCCTAACTGTTACACTTTGGTTTTCACGTAGGTGATGATGGAAATATTCAGTTTGAAGGACGAACAAACTCAGTTTCTCTAAAGCAATTGTCTCATAATAACCTGAATATTGAACATATCACAGCTTCTTGTTTTTTTCCAGCACAGATGTTTACAAACTTGACGACCACATGGTGTGAAGGTGCCAATACAACAATGTTTGACAAAGTTCAGAGAATGAGCTTCACTGGGGGAGATTGGGATCCAGATTCAATGTTGCATTATTTTATTTTTTTCCCTTTTAGTTTTACTACAAAGTCTTACTTTGGAGACTGAAACCAGTAGATTCTAAGATGAAAATTTTAATCCATGTACAAAATGGCTTTAAAGAATCGTGATTAATGTACAGATTGTGTATAAATACAACTTGCCTTTGGAACAAAGTGTCAAAAGTATTTTTGTCCAAGAATAAAACTTTGGAATTCTGGTTTATGTTCTTTAATGTGTGCAGCACATGTCAAAGGAAACAGTAAGTAAAACCTAAGTGAAAGTCTTATTTATACATCACAAGTCAGTCTTATAAATGCAGTAAAATGTCTGCACTGTCATCTTAAAGTAGGGATAGGAACACTGAGACTTTTAGATGTGTTACTGCTCCAACACACCTGAATCATATGAATGGCTCGTTATGCTTCTGCACAGCTTGATGACAATACATTGGTTTAAACCAGGTGTGTTAGCACAGGGACACATCTAACCAGGCCCACCCCATCCTAAAGCCTCACAGTCTGCACAACTCATGGCACATTAAATGTCAGGGATGATGACTAAACCTATCGTATATCATAGTGTTTTGTTTCAACAGATTATTAAAGCCTGTTTTTTTTTTTTTTACACTAGATGTGCAACACAATGAACCTTAAAGGTAAACATACACAATAGGCTTTTAGTCACAAAACAGATGAAATTAAGAGCAAGTAAACCCCAAACCCATTTTTTTCCTGCTGAATACATAGTATTTATGTATTAATCCTTGTCCCACTCTTCACATTATAATTGAATTTTGCTATTGGCTGAAACAGATTCTTTAGATTCATTACTTTCACTGTTGGCCCCTCCCCTCCTATAAAAGCTGAGAGGAAGGAGGAGGGTTTCCTCCAATCAAAGCTCTCAGTGACCAATGATTGACAGCCTGACTGAGGAAGACTACTGTGTTCCATGTGAAACAGCCGCCGTGATGTTCTTGATTCTGTGCTAATCAGAGGGAGTCCTTTTGGGTGGACTGTGTGTGTATACAGACACATCTATGCTGTGTGTGTATTCCCGTCTGTCTCTGCGTGGATGTGTGTCGCTAGGTGCGTGAGGTGGTGGGAGAGCGTTGCTCTTTGCCCTTGAGTGATGTCTGTAAGGTTGTGTGTGAGCTTCGTGATTGTGGTTGTAGTGACAAATCTCAGTTTATGAACTTGTGGTGTGTGTACAGACACATTGTGTACATTACTGTGTCTCTGCGCACAGCGGTGTGGGCGTGTTTTACTGCTACAGCAGTAACGCCCATAAGAGGCATTTTTTAAATTTCCCTCCTAGTGGCAGGTCAGCAGAAAGCAGGGTTGTAGTTACTCTAAGTTATACACAAATGGGTTGTGTAAAGAAATGTTGTCATGCAACCACTCAGTTATCCTAACCAACAGGCTTGTCTTTCTGGTGTAAAGTTTACTCACTGAAAACTGACTCTGCTTCATATTAGCAGCATTCCTATTAATCACTCAGAGACTGTTTCCTGCTTAAAAAAAATTCCATGCCTAAATAAGTCCAGATGTTTTTGTTCAAAAGTTCTCCCACCAGCTAATAGTGGTACCTGGTTCTCTTTCCTCCGTGTCCTCCATGGTCTCCATGTTTGTTGTTCCATCCTTGATGAGTTCCTTGTCCCCATCCTCCTCCACCTTGTCTCCAGCCCCCCCTACCACGCCCACCCCAGCTCCCTCCCCCATCCTGTCTTTTCTGCCACGGCGGCATCTCTGGGGGCGGAGCCTGGATCTCTTCAGGCCGTCCTCCTCGATCTGGCACTCTCCCCATAAGAACCTGAGAGTGAGATTTTAAAAAAAAAACCAGTTGGCATGGCAACCAGCCATAGCACATGGGTGAGGAGGAGATGTTCCTCACCTTGTTGACGGCACACGTGGTCTTCTCTCTGCTGGAGCCACTGCTGGTCTTCACTACGTTGCAGATGTCTTCTCTAGCAGCCAGCAGGTCTGCCATGTCCACTGTGGACTGTGGCTTCAAAGAGTGTCTCCTGGGCTGGTAGACCCTGGCCATGCTGTCTACCTTCACCTGAACAACAGGCACATGTTAGCGCTTTACTGCAGACATAGACGCATTTTTTAAGCAGATAAATCCATAATGTAGGCCTTATACAACGATAAATCGACCTAGTGAGCAGTAGTTCATGTGCTCTACATGTTAGCATAATTCATTTATTTTCTCGTCTAAAAACATGATTAAAAAAATCGAATAGGATCGATATGATGATCGCATGGTGAAATATCTCAATACATTTTCTTGCACCCTTAGTACTCAGTAATCATCTGTCTATGTGACTCCACATCCCACAATGCAATGCGGGAAACCACTGTAAAAACTAAATACTCCCACATTTCCGAAATGAATGTACTGATCTGACCCCTCCCACATATCAGATTAAATGTTAAAACGGCACTAGTTACAATTATTTTTTAACATGTGGAAAAGGAATTACTGATATCTGTAAATAGTCAAAATGTAATTAGTAAATGTGAGAATATATTTGTAACATGTCAAAATGTATTTTTGTTCATTTCCACTAGTGAAAACTAAAATAGCAACTAGTAAGCCCCACTGATTAAATGCTGCCTGCAGCTTTAAAAAAAACAAGAACGTGTGCTGTGTGTTGATGACTGTCGTGCACATGTGACACCAACGTGCCTTGGCGCGGTCCGACCACCCGAACGACTGCACGGTGACGTCCAGGCGTTTGATCAGCATCCTACGACGACACTCGTACTCTGAGGACAGAGCCTGGTTGATGCTGAGCAGCTTCTCCTGTGGACCATGAATCAGCAACATTAATGAACACCAGCAGTAACTGGGATGGAGACACAATGGTCCGCGTACCCACTGCTCACTGGTCAGAGGCTTCTTCAGAACCGCTTCTCCTACAGAGGCACCGGGGAGATCTTTGAGCAGTTGTTCAACCTTTAGGGACAGTAAAAAAAAAAAAACATCAAAGGTCACCATTTAGATCTATTCAATACAATGTTACATTTACATAAATAGTTGGAAATAATAACTGAAAATGTTCAGAATAAAGCATTGGGGAAAAAAAACGATGAATACATTTTCCTTTTACTGGCCTGATAACAGGGTTGTGGTCAATTACGTTTTTCAATTAAATTACATTTTCAATTATCCATGTTCAATTTCAACTCAATTACGATTACAGTGACCGGCGTTTTTCCAATTAAAATGATTATTTTTCCCCTGAAAGTCACTTACAATTATGTTTTCAATTACTTAAATTACAAATAATCACAGTTACTGAGCCTTTAATAAATAAAGAAGCCCATAAACCCTAACCTTTATTTTATGTTAGCATATTTTATGATTTTAAAAAATATTTATCATACAATTAGTTTTAGATCTCTTGTTCACCTTGTTAGACTTTCTCATCCATGAAAATATTGGTATTAATATTATTGGTGTGGCTTTTTTGTGTCAGTATACAACGGTAAAATGATTCTCAAGCGAACCAATAGGTAGTGGAAAAAGTTGATATGAAACATATTTTAATAATTGTTAAGTACGTAAGTACGTGAACTATAACATGGTTCCCCAGGTTTGCATTTAGATTGTACAATTACAAAAAGGCCAATTATCTGAAATTAATTACAATGTAATTATGATTAAAACAGCAACAGATTTTTTTTTCCAATTAAAATTCTGCCATAATTGCATCATTGTGTAATTAATTAGTATTAATTACACAATTGCAATTATGATTAACATGAACCCTAATATAAAATATCTTTTCTACCATGTGAATGCAGAGCAGGCTCAATTCTTAATGTGAACATTATTATTATTTTTTCATTGCACCAAGTTAGTGTTACTGTCCTCGATTTCTTCTATATTCAAGTATAATATGTATAGTGACTGAAATATAATTCTTATAATAGAATCACAAATCTGAGTGGCTACCAGCTCTATTCAGAATGATAATAATTTAACTTTTATGGTATTTTCATCTCCTCCAATGATAAAAAAAGGGCATTACATAAAGACGATGCAGGGATATGTCCATATCAAATATGACACATGCATGAATTCGAATGAAAAAGACTTCATAGAGATTTATAATAAATGAAAACATGTTCAAATGGACACAACCTGCAAAGTAAACAAGCTCGTGTCAACTCGCCTTGTTTTGTACTTGAGCTAAAACCTGAGCAGCGTCGTCTCCTTTCACGTTCAGAGCGTCACACATTAAATCCAGGTCCGTCTGTGCTGAACTCTTGTTGTGTTGCTTCTTGTCGTCTTGTTTGCTTCTCACGATCTGAGCTGCTTGAAGCTCGGAGCTTAAAAACACTTTCAGAGCAAACACAGAAAATGTCGTTCAGCCTCAGTGTGAGCTAGGGCTGGGCAATTTGGCCTAAACAAAAGAAAAACCTCAGATTTTTTGAAGAAAAACTCGAGTTTCGATTCGATTTTAGACTTTTTTTTTTTCTTAAAAATGACTGCAGACATCAGATATATTGTCAAAAGGGAAACTTTATTGCTGTGATTGTCCTCAACAGTTAAAATGCATAGAACAATCCCACTTTATAGTCCATATGGACAGTGGAGGTGGGGTTTATTTTGCCAATCATTCAAAACGACACACAGCTTATAATCGATCTGTTCCAGTCACACACACAATTCTTAAGGTAAAAGGAAAGTTTATTTTAATGCTATTTCTGACTCTGAATGCACTACTTTATTTTGGAATTTCTAGTTGAAGAGCAATAAACATATATTGTAATGTTGAGGAATTTTCATTTTAGATGTGTAAATTAACATGAATAAATTACTTTTAGTCAATTAAGGCACAAAAATAAAAATTTCTGCCAAAATCAGAGGTAAGGCTTTAGTAAGGCATATTTTTCAGAAATTTCAAAAAAATTGAGTTAAGACCAGTTCAATACCCTAAACACGACTGCAAATATAATCCACATACTTACAATGGGCTAAAAATGCATTATGACAAAAAATGACAAAAATGAAAAATCACCCAAAAATCACCCAAAATAAGAGGTAAGGTATTTTTTTCAAAAATTTCAAAAAATAAAAATTGAGTTAGGGTCAGTATAAGACTCTAAACACTACTGCAAATATAATGCACATACTAACAATGGGCTAAAAAAGCATTAAGGCACAAAAAATGACAAAAATAAAAAATTCTGCCAAAATCAGAAGTAAGGCTTTAATGAGGCATTATTTTCAAAAATTTCAAAAAATTAAAACATTGAGTTAGGGCCAGCATAAGACCCTAAACACAACTGCAAATATAAAGCACATACTTTCAATGGACTAAAAAAGCATTATGACACAAAAAATGACAAAAATTAAAAATCACCCAAAATAAGAGGTAAGGTATTTTTTTCAAAAATTTCAAAAAATAAAAATTGAGTTAGGGTCAGTATAAGACTCTAAACACTACTGCAAATATAATGCACATACTAACAATGGGCTAAAAAAGCATTAAGGCACAAAAAATGACAAAAATAAAAATTCTGCCAAAATCAGAAGTAAGGCTTTAATGAGGCATTATTTTCAAAAATTTCAAAAAATTAAAACATTGAGTTAGGGCCAGCATAAGACCCTAAACACTACTGCAAATATAATGCACATACTTACAATGGACTAAAAAAGCATTATGACACAAAAAATGACAAAAATGAAAAATCACACAAAATAAGAGGTAAGGCTATATATAGTAAGGCATATTTTTTAAAAATTTCAAAAAATTTAAAATTGAGTTAAGACCCTGATTAGACCCTAAACACTACTGCAAATATAATGCACATACTTACAATGGGCTAAAAAGACATTAAAAAACAAAAAATTACAAAAATAAAAATTCTGCCAAAATCAGAGGTAAGGCTTTAGTAAGGCATATTTTTGAAAAATTTCAAAAAAATTGAATTAAGAACAGTTTAATACCCTAAACACTACTGCAAATATAATCCACATACTTACAATGGGTTAAAAAGCATTAAGGCACAAAAAATGACAAAAACAAAAAATCACCCAAAATAAGAAGTAAGGCTATAGCAAGGCATATTTTTCAAAAATTTAAAAAAATTTAAAAATTGAGTTAGGGCCAGCATATGACCCTAAACACTACTGCAAATATAAAGCACATACTTACAATGGGCTAAAAAAGCATTAAGGCACAAAAAATAACAAAACAATAAATCGCCCAAAATCAGAAGTAAGGCTATAGCAAGGCATATTTTTCAAAAATTTAAAAAAATTTAAAAATTGAGTTAGGGCCAGCATATGACCCTAAACACTACTGCAAATATAATGCACATACTTTCAATGGGCTAAAAAAGCATTAAGGCACAAAAAATGACAAAAATAAAAATTATGCCAAAATCAGAGGTAAGGCATTTTTTTCAAAAATTTCAAAAAATAAAAATTGAGTAAAGATCCTTATTAGACCCTAAACACTACTGCAAATATAATGCACATACTTTCAATGGACTAAAAAAGCATTATGACACAAAAAATGACAAAAATGAAAAATCACCCAAAATAAGAGGTAAGGCTATATATAGAAAGGCATATTTTTTAAAAATTTCAAAAAATTTAAAATTGAGTTAAGACCCTGATTAGACCCTAAACACTACTGCAAATATAATGCACATACTTACAATGGGCTAAAAAAGCATTAAGGCACAAAATATGACAAAATAAAAAATTGTGCCAAAATCAGAAGTAAGGCTATAGTAAGGCATATTTTTCAAAAAATTAAAAAATTGAGTTAGGGCCAGCATAAGACCCTAAACACTACTGCAAATATAATGCACATACTTTCAATGGGCTAAAAATGCATTATGACACAAAAAATGACAAAAATGAAAAATCACACAAAATAAGAGGTAAGGCTATATATAGTAAGGCATATTTTTTAAAAATTTAAAAAAATTTAAAATTGAGTTAAGACCCTGATTACATGCAACACATGTAAACAAAGAGGAGGCTGGCTCACATCTGGCTACGGTAACCCATAAGGACGGAACGCGGAATAGTCCGGAAAACCGTGGTGGAAAAAAATGTATGTATTTTTTTTAACTCGAATTTGCAAAATAAAAATTGTTTTTATCTACAAATCCGATAAATCGATTTTTTTGCCCAGCCCTTGTGTGAGCACAGATAACCATGTGGTGATCTGTGTCTGTCTGTGTGTGTGTGTGTGTGTGTGTGTGTGTGTGTGTGTGTGTGTGTGTGTGTCACACACAGATTAACTTGAGATGATCTTTAGAGGTTCTGACGCCGTCTTTGTGAACCCATGACGTGACGTCTTCAAAGGGACAGTTGAGCTCCTTCATCAGGCCACTCATCTCCACCTGAAGGCTGTCCGTGTCATCTCAAAGGACAACAAGTCGATCACTGATTATTAGATTCTCATGTAATCAATTCGTTATTAACTGTTGAAATCATTTGTTGGACGTGCACGATCAGCCTCATGGCTAGTGTGTATGTATTCACGGTGCTCACCAGGAGATGATTGCAGGTTCTCCTCCAGGTCACACAGAAGCTTGAGTCGTGAGGTCAGCCACGTGCACAGCTGCACGTACTGTAGGGAGGACAAACCTCGCTCTGAGGCCTCCAGCAGCAGCTTCTCCTCCAGCAGAGGGCCGTCATAGCTGAGAACCAACACACACAGAATAGACATATGACAGAGTCAGTATATATTATGCTTTCATTTTCATTTTACAAATTGGAATAATAATTATATATGCAATAATTTGGTATGCAAATTGCCAATGAGGCACAAATGACAACAAGTACTTAATTTATCCAAAGCGTAACTTTGTTTTTCATCAGTCTTTCTCTTTTCAAATTGCGCTGTTTGTTTATTTTTCAACTTTTTTCGATGCCTACCTTGTATTTATTATGAGAAATACACATTTACATATTAAAATACAACTGTGTGTGTGTGTGTGTGTGTGTGTGTGTGTAGGAGGAAAGGAAGAAAAACAAACCCAACAATAACAATAAACTAGTAAACAAATACCTTCTAATAATAATAATAATAATACCTTCTAGTAATAATAATAATAATAATAATAACTAGAATATTTGCATTTCCGGAAGAAAATGCAAGTGAGGATGCAGGTGCTGGCCCGCATTGCATTGCATTAGCTTATCATTGACATTAGCATTAGCCTAACATTAACGTTCACCTATTAGCAATCACCTAACAATAGAGTTAGCCTAGCATTAACCGAGCAATAACAATAACCTAGCATTAGCTTTCACCTAGCATTAACCGAGTAATAGCATTAACCTAGCAATAGCATTAGCCTAGCATTAACCTAGCAATAACAATAACCTAGCATTAGCATTCACATAGCATTAACCTATCAATAACAATAACCTAGCATTAGCATTCACCAAGCTTTAACCTAGCATTAGCATTAACCTAACAATAGCGTGAACCTAGCATTGACATTAACTGCTCTATCTATATTCTAGTTTCCAATGTTGTCATTGTTTTTTGCGTCCCCCTAGGGGTACCCGTACCCCACTTTGGGAACCTAGGATTTAGATAAAATCAAAATGTTTCCTTTAAAAAAAATAAATTAAATGAGTAATAAATTAGGAGAGAAGGAAAAAGTATACATACATTATTATTAATAATAATAATAATGGTTTACGTGATGAAATGAACACAAGAAGAACAGTTATTCAGGTTAGAGCTGTCGTATCGAAAGTGTCTATTTGTACGTGTACCGGGCGGACAAATCCCGGTGCTATTGGTGCGGTTACCGAAGTACGTATTTATTTACATTGTCAATTTTATTGGCTGTGACGAAAGGAACTATTTCCTTTTGTTGAAATGTTTGCCGTGGCAACATTCTCCTAGCAACACTAGCAAATATTATTTTGTTATTTAAACAAAACATGTCCCTTGAAAATATTCTCAAAAATGTTACACATCAGCTGTCGTGCGCGCGCTGACGGTAATAATTATAAACACCATATTAAACAACAAAGCTAATTATTGTTAGCTTACCCGAGTTGCTCTAAAGTGTCCAGAATGTCTCCCTCCATCGATCAACAGCTGCTGCTTGTAGCTTAGCTCACGTGTAAACGGAAAACATCCTCGTTCACGCGCTCTGTTCGGCCTCCATTCATTTCTCTGAGATCCGTGAGCGCGGCCTCGAGGCTCCGAAGGGAACTATGACTGGAACTAAAGGTTCCGCCTCTTTTTAGTTCCGTTAAACTAACAGAGAGAGAGAGAGAACATAAATATGAAAACTAAAGCTATCACTCATTTGGAACTATTTAGTTACTATTGCTTCTGCTATTTGTAACAATATGTTGATATGACATTACTAATGGTGTCCTGATCTAATATTGATCACAAATATTGGTCCAATATCAGTAAACTAAAGAAACAAGTATGAATATGTCAATGTTACTTTTCAGGATTTTTTTTTTCATCATTATTATTATTATTATTATTTTGTAATTCTATTCTATTGTAGAATATGTTTATGTTTAAGTTAAACTATGGCTTCACTGATTTTTTCAGGATCTAATTTATTATTTGTTTATTTTAATTAATTGTACAATATCCTTATGTTTAAGGTTAAAATGTATGTTTTACTCATACCTACTGTTCTCTGTTTGACCAATATCACATCAAGCCTTTTCTACCATTCCACGCTACAAAATAAGTAATAAAAGTATTCATGCAGACATCATATTGGATCAAAAATGGGACACCCTTATTAGACATTGTTATTGATATATTATTATAGTGAATCTTCTTTTTTTTTTTTTTTTAAATTAGTTTATAGAATGAAAATGGGAATACAATTTAACAGGAGTCAATTATTTTGTCTGTATACACAAATTTGGCCCTTAATTCATATATATATATATATATATACACATACATACATATATATAAAAGCATGTGTATATACATGGATGTTGTGAAGGGATGGTGGTGGTAATAAAAAATAAAAGCTAGGATTTAGCACATTTATAACTGGTGGTGTAAAAAAAAAAAAAAATCACAATTATGACAATATGTGACGCAAAATGTGAGCAAACTTTGAACTCCAAAATAAAATAAGAAACAGCAAAGTAGACAAAACAAAAGATTAAAACTCACCATTTTATTATGATAATGTTATTTGATATGTCAAATTACAAGTGTATTATGTAACATAAAAACAGTTACAAACATATGTATGCATATTTACATTATATATTTATGAAAAGTAACAAGCTACATCTGTATAAAGAAAATACAACTATGACATGATTTACTGGTACTATAAATTTTACATCAGATACTTGATATTCTTAAACCATTGAGAAAAAAAAAACAAAAAAAAAAAAAACCTAGATGTGTGGAAACCAATGAAACCAGAACGAGAGATGTTAACTTGATGGAAACTAGGATGGACGTGAGGCACTTTTTTTTTTGAGGTTGTCAGGATGTGAGAGCCGATGGCACAAAAAATAAATTTAAAAAAGAGAGAGAGAGAGAGAGAGAGAGAGAGAGAGAGAGAAGATGCAGAGGAAATATGCACAGAGAGGGAAAAGAAAGAAAACAGGCAGTGTTCATAGAATAGTTAGGGAGTAGTACCATTTATACTGCAAGTTTCAAAACACAAATGTCTTCCACTATTTAGAACTAATCACATAAATGTTACACCAAGCGCTGTAAGATGAAAAAAAAAAAAAAAAAAAAAAAAGCTTACGTATAGTATCATCAGTGCACCAAAGCATCGGGGAATCCAAACGTAACCACTTAACTGCTGTGAAAAGGTTTTTTTTTTTCTTCTTTCTTTTTTTTTTTTTTTTAAAACAATACACTGAAGAGAAACAGGTTTATATAGCTTTTTTCTTTTCTTTTTTCAATCTACACAATGTCAAAAATGTACAGTTGTATGCATTCCCAAAGATATGTACGATTTCCAAGATTGTAAGAGGGTAAAAGACTAGCAGCAAAGTGGTTAAAACTGAAGTCTTATATAACGCAGGTCATATATATATATATATATATATATATATATATATATATATATAAAATATAAAAAGCAGACAGACACATGTTGCATATATAAACAGTACATGACAGGAAGTTGCACTGTGCTGGTTAATGCAGAATGAGAAGTGTTATTTCAGCCTTCTTTACACGTTGTATACTTTGCTTCTCAGCCAGCAAGTTTTTTTTTTTTTCTTCCCCCTCCTCAGGTTTGTCAAACCTCGCCTCCGAAGTAATCCGATTACATTGGGAGATTATGACATCCAACCAAAAACGTTTGGTTACACACCAACCCCGCACACAAACAAAACAAAACAAAAACCTAGTCACACACACAAACCCAAACGTTGTGAAGATGGCCGCCGTTTGTTGTTGTTTTGCCGTCGAAGAGTTAGGATTTAACAGTCATTGATAGCTGATTTTCTCAGTCAACACAATAAAATTAGTGATTGTATCTAGCAGCTTTATATGTACGTATATATTTATTTTTCATATATATATATATTTATCAAACTTTAGAAACAAGTGGACTGCCACTACCGTACCATGTTAGCGCTATCCTTCGGTTTTACTGTACAAAACTAGAGAAACTATCAGAAGCTCAATAGTCATTTCCATCAATGTGAAAAAATACTAAAAGGTGGCCTATGTACAAACTGCTGTCGATTGAAGCTACAGTATATGCCGACAGCAACGATAAATACAGCTTTATCTTAAAAATCTTAAAGACAAAAAGAGAGAGGAAAAAAAAAAGCAAGGATGGGATTGTTTTCAGTAATTAAATATTAAGTATTTACAGGGGTTTGGGAGTTTGGTACCAGGGGGCGAGGCTGCGTCCTCATCCCGTCACTGATTCAGTCTGCAGAGAGGTCAACGCGTTTGTCGTTAGACAGTTTGCATAGAAAGTAAAGCGAGGATTGGTCGGGGTGTAGGACTGGGAAAATTACCCTGGGAAGAGATAACTGAGGCATCCAACCTGTGCACGTCTACAGTTAGCGCTAATCTACACCATTCGGGCGTCCAAATTGAACTGCTGCGGTTAAATCGGAGCAATATTTCATTTTTTTTTAATACGGTTTGGGATAAAAGAGTACACAAAGACACTCGGTGGTCAAAAAAAAAAAAAAAAATTGTCACTTATTAACCTTCCAGCTGAGCTCTCTGATCACCCAAACCAATCTGCAGCCGGCAGCTGGCTAACTTGGCTTAGCAAACAGTCTGAAAACAGTTAGCAAACATCTGTCCACGGGGCAATAAAAGCCACCTGGCAGCGTCTCCAGAGCTCACTAATCACCACGTTATAGTGACTCTGTTGATCCAAGGGTGGAAATGTTGCACTTTTAGTTTACAGGAGGTTTTTTTTTTAGGACACAAACCTTACGACTTCTGTGGATTTTAGCTGTAATTTAAAGACCGTAGAGACGTATTTATTAACTCTTCACAAGTGTATCCTTTGTTGCAGACATTCATTCATTCATTCATCCAGGGTTGATAAATGAGGACAGGTAGTGGACTGACATGTGAGGACACACACACTGGGAACACTGGGAGAGGGTGCTGCAACCAAAGCTTTAAGGAGGGTTTACTCTCCTTCTTCCATCTTCATCATCTTCTTCTACGCTGGATGTTACAAAATAAAAGTCCTCTAATCGTTGAATCACCTCATAATTTTTTAAGTGCCTTAAAGCTTCATCCAGGGAGCAGTGGAACTCTGTACCTCGCCAACACAAAACTTGCTGGTTGAGCAACATTTTTAAACTTGGATCCAAAACTATTTAAAAATAAAAATAAGCAGGAAATAAACAGTGAAACAAACAGAAAATCACCAATGTCACTACAGCAGTAAATCACCTACACTGAGGCTGAGAGTCACCAAAGTACTTAAAGTTGTCACGTGCTGTGTTGTTCAAAGGGTTTTTTTTGGGGGGGGGGGGGGGGGGGGGGGATGGGAACATGTTGTCCTGTTGTCATCCATTGTGTTCTTTTCCTTTGGAATGATATTAGATGATAGGGGGGGGGAGGGGGAGTGTACCTTTACAAAAGCCATCACTGTTTGAATGTCTCGCAAACACTCTTCAACTAAAAATGGGAACCAAAAGCGAAACCCAATTGGCCAGAAATCCACCACAGCAAAATGTGTTAAAGTTAGACTAAAACATGGTGGTTACTATAATCTTTACTCTGTATCGATTTTAGTGCAGTTTTTCTCTGTCTAGTTATAATTACATTGTCAGCGAATGCTTAAGCCGTTGAAGGAAAGGCCACTGTTACCCAACTGCAAAAATTCACAAATAAAGCAAGAACAAATCCCTTTTAGCCAACTCAAACATCACAAACCATTTTTTTTCTTTTACTCGTTGTGGAACAGTTTTCTTCGTCCTCGTTAAGTTGCCACTTTTTTGTACAAAAAAACCCACATTTCCTTCATAAAGACACACGTTACTTTAACTAGAGTTCTTTGTGGCCTGGCTTTTGTCGATGTATGTGTCAGAGAAGTGTGTATGTGTTTGTGTAAGAGTACAGGTGTGTGTAGTAACATCTACAAGTCTGTTATTCGCAATGTCTCCTCCTCCTCTTCTTCTTCACCTGTGATTGAGCTCGTTAGCTTAGCTTTGGCGCTCAGAGCCCCCACAAAGCGTCATGGTTTGTCCTCCGCTGCTGCTTGTCGGCGACAAACACAAACTGAAATCTCCAGAAGCCCTCAGCTGGGGATCAACAACGTGTCCCCCCCGTCTGAGAGGGGAATGAAAAAAGGATGCCGGCTTTTAATTTTCCGATTTATCCACTGCCTTTGTTAGCTAGCTTGGAGAAGTGTTCCGGTGTTTGGGCGTCGGGTCACCCCGCCGCCTTGTGCTTGCCCCCGCAGCACCGACAGGCCTCGCCGCAGTGATGGCAGGCGCGCAGCGGCAGGTAGCAGCACATGCACGGCGCGATGAAGGACAGCGCCACTAGGGCCAACCAGCGCAGGCAGAACTGCTCGTCGGAAGTGTCACACGAGCACGGGTCGGAGAAGTCGCCCTCCGAGTCGGACATGCAGTGGTACAGCATGCTCTCGGCGCACAGCATGCAGCTGACTTTGTAGATGCACTGCTTGATGGGGTCGGGGGCGTCCTGGCACTGCCCCCGCCAGTTGTCCTCGTGGTTGAACATCTCTCTGCAGTAGATGCAGCGCGAGCGCTCGCCGTCCTCTCGCCGCCGCCGTCCTTTCTTAGACTTGAGCAGAGGCGACGGCTGAGTCTTGATGGCTGTGTTCTTCAAACCCAGTCCCATCGCTGGTCCCATGCCCATGCCGGGCACGGAGTGGGAGTCTCCACCGGGGCCGTCGGGGAACAGATACTCACACTTTTTACTGTCCAGTTTGTGAAAGGTGGTGCGGAAGTCGGCGTCCTCGCGGTCGGCCTCGGGTTTCCACATGATGGGATGGCGATAGTCCTCATAGCCGCGGATGTGAACATCTTTACGTGGGTTAATGCGAACTATTTCCTCCTCATCCATGCAAAAACTGACACGGCGAGTTGACTTTAAAGACAAAAGAAAGAAAAAAAATCAAGTTAGCAGAGTCATCTTTAAAACAAAAACTACACTGATAAAAACAAGCTTTATTATTTGAAAATTTAAATTGTATTAACTCAGAGGTTCTCAACCTTTTTTGGGTCATGACCCCATTTTGATATCACAAATGAGACATTTTTTTTTCTTTCTAGAATTAGTTTTTGATCATGTTTATAACTGTGTCACAAATACAGAGTAGCCAGGATTAGAGCACAAAGTGACAAGTATGCGACCTCACATATCTTTATATTGCATTTTATTTAACAGAATACAGTTATTTGAATTTATTGTGTGTGATGTCTATTTTAAACATAATAATAATAAAAAAAACTCATACATATATATAGTATATCATTTTAATTAACTCTTGCCTAATTTTTATTTCTATTTTTTATTAATTAATAAAAATTTCAGGCAACCCCATTTTAATTCCAGGCAACCTCACATGGGGTCCCGACCCTAAGGTTGAAAAAAATAACTGCATTAACTGTTAAAGACAAAGAGGTGTGTAAACTAAATGTGGCAATGTTTCAAAGTCGGACAAATATACATCTGAACTCTTTATGATTGCAGAGTTGTTGTTTTTTCTTTTTCTCAGCTGCAATTTCTACTAAAAGCTGAGATTCACATTTAAATGCAGAAACCTACATAATGTAGCAATCCCAGAGACGATTTGTTACATTCATTATAAAAAGAGGCAGTGATATCCAGAATTAAATCACATAAAATGTGCATATAAAACTGTAATAATCCTATTAGAGCTACAGAGGATGAAAGTAAATAATGTGGCACTGCTTTTCATACTGAATAAGAAAAACTACAAATGATATAATAGATTAAAAAAAAAGTCAATTAAAAAAACTTCAATGATTCTGTTTGATTCTAATTTTTTATACTCTTCATTTCATATATACGTACAGTATAGGTCAGGGTTAGGGTTAATGGTAATTAATTACAATTATGATATATTATAATTGTAATCGTAATTGAAAAGACGTGTTGCTGTTGTAATTGTAATTGAATTTAGATAATTTACTTTGTAATTGGCTTGAAAATTATATAAAAACTGTCATTTACAATTAATTAAACGCACACCTGTTACAGTTCTATGGCTTACACAGACGTAGTTAACAATTATATGTTTCATATCACATTTACCTGTCAGTTCTTTAGAGAATCATTTTACCATTTACAGAAATTGAAATGGAGGGGTACTTTGACACCAAAAATAATAATAACACTAATATTTTCATGGATAAAGAAGCCAAACAAGGTAAACGAGAGATGAAAAACAAATTGGATGATGGATAATATTTTTGTGTATTTTACAGCTGCTTTAAAACATGGGTCAAAACTGACCTGTTATCAAAAGAGATGCTAACAGAAAGCTAACAAATGAGGAAGGTTAGGGTTTATGAGCTTAACTTTAGTAATTGAAAACGTAATTACAATTGACTTTCAGTGAGGAATAAAAATGTCTAATTCTAATTGTAATTGGGAAAAAATGCTGGTCACTGTAATCGTAATTGAGTTGCAACTGAACATGGATGATTGAAGATGTAATTGAAAGCTAAAAACTGTAATAACCCCAACCACAGTGTATATTAAAAGACGTTAACCGTTTAAACTCTGAGGCTGACCTGTGGAGGCAAGTAGCGGCGGTTACTGGAGGGGAACTCGTCGAAGGGCTGAGCTCGTACGTAGCAGCTCCTGAATGGCTCGGTGGACACGACGTTGTTGAGCGGAGAGAAGGGCTCTTTCATTGGCGTGCAGATCGAAGGTGGTTCATCACACACCTGGACACACACACACACACACAGAGCAGGGACAACTTCTGTTAGTGGACGGAAGCCTATTAGCACCAATTACTCAGGTAAAACTCACAGCATAAGGGTTAAACTATCAAACTTCTAAGTGGAGAACACAAATACATATACAAATCCTCTAAACAAAGCAGTCAAACACATTTCATTCACCTCTTCTGCATTACCATTAAACTCAACTGTAGCTTCCTTCAGCACAAAAGCTTTGCTTGGGAGTGTGTGTGGGATGTTAAGTGTCTTTCCCTGTGGCCACCAGGGGGCAGCCTGCACCCACACTGGCCAAATGACTGTTCTGCGTGGCGATGACTCAATGCCCTTCTGTTGAGAACTCAGAGTTCCCACAAACATTTAAAGTGATGTGAAATTAACAAACACGGGCATGAGAAAAGGTCTCCAAAACGCTTGAACGGAGATAAAAGATCGGTGGAAGATCCCAGATGAAATGCTAACCATCAATACGCACTAATGTATAATAAATAGCGATTTCATGATGTGAAATGAGGTTAGTCATCTCACAATTATTACTATATGAACTGAAGAGCATGGCCTACATGTTGAGCAGTATTTTGGAGGTTCTAGAGGAGGTTCTGTCCAGAAAGCCACAGTAATCTGCTTTCCTTCATCTAAAAACATGCATGTTAAACTGATTAGTGACTAAATTGTATTTGCGGTTATGTTAATGGTAAGGTCTCTGTGACAGACTGGAATCCTGTCAAGGTGTAACCCATTGCCTTGCATCGCAGATACTATTCAACACATATTGAGTGGTTTTCGCATCGCAATGGTTAGCAGTTCTTCTCCCGCACACATCCCGACCTCATCGAGGTAGGGTTAGTCTTCCTCTCTCCTCCTTCTCCTAGCCTCGCTCCTCTGTGTGTGTGGAGGAGGCTGCTGGCTCTGGTTAGTCAGTGCCGTGTGTAAAGTAGCCCACGCCAGTGCTTTAAAGCACAGCGGAAATCTGGTTTGCTCCCAGCTGCTGCTACAGTAATTACTGTCCTGTGGTTGCTAAGAGATGCTTCCTTTGACTTATCCCCCCCTCCCTTCTTTCTTAACCCCCCCTTTCTGCTAGCCTGACCGCCCCATGCACGGGTAACACATGGTGTGTGTGTGTGTGTGTGTGTGTGTATGTGTGTGACTTCTTTGACTGCAAACATACCAAGCAGCGTAACACATGTCCAGTGTCTGCAGGGGAATGTAAGGATCAGAAGACAGAGGAATCAGAGGGAAGTGAAGGAACAGAACAGGAAAACATCAGATCGTGCTATGCTCGTGTGAGAGAGAGAGAGATAGAGAGAGAGAGAGAGAGAGAGAGAGAGAGAGAGAGAAGGGGGGAGAGAGAGAGATAGAGAGAGAGAGAGGCCAAAGAGTCTGCCGAGGGAATGTCATAAACCAGCTCCAGCTGGAGAAATGCAGCAAAGGGCCTAAAAAGCCAGATGACAGCTGTGCGTGTATGTGAGAGAAAGACAGAAAAGAGCACGGGGCGAAGAGGTGGGGGGGCAAAATGGGAAACAGACGCTGGCTTCCTTTTAAAGCGCTTGCCTAAGCCTCACCATTCAAAGGCATGCGTGGGGGCCAATCTGGAGCTGATCTGACCCCAGAGATGTGGCTGAGTGAGGAAAGAGAGGATAGGAGAGGAGCAGCACATAGAAAGGGGAGGGGCTTGGAGGAGCTGGGAGTCAGGGGTAACCTTGCTTCACAGGAACATCAAGGATTCACACACTTTCAAACCTAAAGCCACAAAGACTCAGGATAGGCACTCCCAGTGTCAACATGCTAACTTACAATGGAAGGGAAACACTTTGTAATGTGGAAAGAGTTTGATTGGTAATAAAGTTTACATTTTTTGTCAATTAGAACAATGGAAGCCTTTTGAAATTTGCGATTTTCAAGCCTGCAACGACTGTAATCTGTACATAGAAATATATTCCATGTTTGTAAATAACCATAACAAACAACTGAGCAATTAACATGCACAATTCAACAGGTGCAAAGAAAAACTGGTATTGAGTAATTTATTGAGCCATTCAAAGGTTCACCTCACCGGCCCCCTCCCCTGTACCATGCCTTTACTGTGGTGGAGGAGTTTGATGTGTACTATTGGTTCTATTGCTACGTTGTTGAGGGAGGCCCCCGAGCAGGGTCACCTCAGGCAAATTGGTCTTGGGGAGGGGTCAGACAAAGGCAAACTTTACCAACCGTGACTTCCTTGACTTCCATCGCTTAATCTTTGAGACAAACAAACCAGTTACTAAGCTAAGCTAAGCTAGTGAGCTGGAGCTAATAGTTGATCACTAACAGCCGTAAACAAATCAGCTTTGTGTCTTTTTCGCAAGTAGAGCAGCAAATCCAGAATATAGAGAGACAAGTTCGGCAGAACAGTATAGAACTGACTATGTGTCGAAGTGTCCTTGGGCAAGACACTGAACCCTAAGTTGCTCCCAGTGGTCGACTAGCACCTTGCATGGCAGTCCTGTCCCATTGGTGTGTGAATGTGAGAGTGATTGGATGAATGAGCTGATATGTAAAGCGCTTTGGGACTGCTTCAGTGTGGTTATAAGGCGCTATATAAATCAAGTCCATTTACCATTAGTACTTCTATTGAGATTTTGAGTATACTAGTTAATAAACATTTAGTTTTATTCTACTAGTAAAGGTCTTTGGCGCACTATTGCACGACTAGACCTTACTACTAGTCAACAATTTTGTGTGACAAGTAGTACTAGTAGACTTGAACCTTTGCTCTTGCTTATGATATCACTGATATCAAATGCTCATTTTAGTTTGTAGGAACAACATACAAGTGGTCAGTATAAAAACATTGAGTGCTTTTGCAGAAGCAAAACTAGCAACAACATTTATCCACCAAAGCAACACCTTTATTCACCTAAAAACTAAAAAAGGTTAATAAATATGTTGCCAAAACCTGAATCTAACAATGGATGATGAATTTTTTTCTCATTGACACGCATTAGTCCACTTTATCATGTGACAGTGGTCAAAGTGAAGAGATGCGTGTAGGATAGCATATACTTTATATCACTAGTTTATCTTGATAAGGATCAGTTACACATATCAGCATTAGATCAGCTGTCATTATAGAACTAAAAAACTTTTCTTAATATTTAGTCTATTTCAAGTATGAAGTATTTGTAATTTGACAAAGGCTTGAACAAAGCTTGGTGATGTTTCCTTCTCTTTAAGATATTTTACACCAAACTAGTCAGAGAGTTACAGCTCTGTGAGTGAGGCTGTGAAAGTCAACTGGTCAACAAAACCTTTGTGTACACAACTGATAAGAGAAAACTTCCTGCCAGCGCTAAATTAGATGCGGATGTTTTCCAGTGGCATCCGGGGAGAAGAGAAAAGGCTTTATGTTGTGCTGGCGGATGGGCTGTGTTGGTGTGGCTTAAACAGTGGGTCATCACAGCTGAGTAGGATGTTGTGCAACCGCATTTCTTAATGGGTAAAATGTGTTGCATGTGCTTGCTTTGGTGTGTATGTTCTGAGCGAAGGAGAAGAATGTGGTGAGCTTGTGAAGGGCACACATGTGGGTGCTCAGGCCTCAGTAGGCAGGATGTGGGTGGGAAGGGTGGTACAATGCCATATACAGGGACACGTGCGCATGAATGCACACGCTGGAAATTTCAATGCTTTTAACAATGCGAGGCCTTCATGAATTCTTCCCAACCCAAAGATTTAATCTATTCGGAGTATAATGAATGAGCTGAACAAGACTTGATGGACCTTCCATACTGATGAGACACCTTCTCTGCAAGGTCAGATGTAGTCTAGACAGAATGACTTGTAAAATGACAGACAATAACAAATAGCACACTCCACAGTCAGAGCCAATCCTGCATGTTTTGTAGAAATCTTTTAACTACGACGAAACCCACCCACCACTCCAATATTATAGTGTATTGGCATTTGGCAGTATTGGCCTTGGGATCACGTTTCTTTCTCTGTAGTCCAGGTATCCTAACGCAACATCAGATCACCATGGTGACACCCTTGGTGGCTCACTGAACCTTGAGAACACCCCCTTCTACCCCTCGTTTGTTGCACCCCCTCTTCACTGCTGCCTAGCAACAGGAGTGCCATTGGTTTTCCTGAACATTCAAACCGATTCTTTAAAATGGATCTTTGCCACAAGAACGGGAACTCTTGATTTAATTCCACTGTGGCTCATTTAGTCAAGAAAACTCTAGAGTCTGAGCGTTAAAAAGTGAGCTAAAGTCAGGGCTACCACTACATGATTTACACTTCCTTACGCGATCATGTTTTTTCACCTACTTTGCAGCCAGGGGACCCAGATGTGACCGCCTGTCCTTATTCCTTATTGCTACAATAAATGAACATAGATTGTTGGTTTACACTATACACCAGCTGCCTTTCAGTGCTGAACACCACATTCTTAAATACACATCACATGAAAGCTGTTGAGCACAGTTAGGGTTGTACTGTGCAGGGGCTGTATGGTAATAAATATTATTGTAATGACATTAATCACTCATTATCGCAGCTGACCAATAGGTTGTAAAGGTGTTTCAGGCATATATACAGCCATGCTACATTTGGCTTTGGTCATGGATAAGCAATGACGTGCGGCGTCACTGGGCTACTGATTATTATCTTTGCTCCAACATATAAACGCTTGGTTTAATCACTACATGGGGTGTGACGAAATTTCATGGCATGAGATTTATATAATAAAATCAAGTAAAAAAGGTTTAAAGAATGCAAAGAGGCACAATTAGGGATGTATATTGATAAGGATTTAGCAATTCTGATGCTTTATCAATTCCTGCTTATCGATCCTTTTTTTATCAATTCCCAAATAGGCTGAAAAACAAGTAGTGCATGAGTACAGAAAAGAATACAACCTGGTTTATTAAAATAAATATCAGGTTTATTAATATAAATATTAATTATTCACCGCTGAAAATAAACAATACTCAAATGAGTAAAATGAGTCAAGTGTCTATTGTTTTAGGATAATAAATTAACCTCATTTTTATCATTATCACACAACGTTAGTAAGTAAGTAAATTCTATTCATATAGAACCTTTCATAAATAGAAATCACAAAGTGCTTTACTGTAAAAAGACAGATTAAAGAGTGATTTACAAAGATAGAAGACAATACTTCAAAATAGGGAAAACGAAAATACAATGTTAACACCAAGTTATTAAAAGGCGTTAATTAAAAGCTTGTCTGTATAAAAGTGTCTTTAGCTGCGTTTTAAAGGAGTCAATGGAGTTAGTGCAGCGTAGGGCCAGCGGCAGAGAGTTGTTTAATTTTACCTGCTGCGCTAGTGCTAGTGCTAGCAGTGGTGCTGCTAAGTGTGTCAAAGACATGGAATTGCTTGAGTATAATGCCGTGTTGTGTGGCTAAATGTTTGGACATATTGGTTGTGTTACAGATCCCTCTAGCAGGAATTACAGGTGACGATCACTGAGAAGCAGTCCTACTTTGTGAAATGCAGCCAAAAGCTCACCTCTGCTCTGCAGCAGCTTGAGTGTGTGACGTCATTGCGAGTGGGGTCCGTTTGGTGGCGCAGCCCGGTAAGAATCGATAGCAGAATCGTAAAGGGTTTTTGATAGCGATTCCAAAGAATCATTTGACAAAAAATCGGTTCCCAAACAAAACTGCTAACGATGCGCAACCCTAGGCACAATGAGATTTGGCCCTCTTGCTTGCTGCAGTGTTTACAAGACGGAGGACGACATGGAGATAATGGTAGTGTTGGTAGACTCATAAATCGATTGTATGGAGTCAGTTTGGCTATACAACAATGAAGCAGGAAAACAGCAGTAGGATTGTGGACCGAACTAAGACGCTCTGCAAAATGTTGGTACAACATGGCTTACGCCACGGCAAGCAGCACCAGCATGGCCTACTATTTACAACGCTATCACAAAGACAAGCTAACGTTACCTCCACCGCCTAAAAAACTGTTACCAAAAGCCCAAACAATTAACTCTCCAGAAGTCACTCACTGTACCGCTTCTAGCTTCAAATTGGCAAGCAAAAGAGAGAACGCAAGGTATAGGCCTTTTTATAGCCTGTGATATGAGACCTTCGCAATTGATTTTTGCCAAAGTTTCAGCCTTAGCAAGGTAGTGATCTACTTGTTAAAATTGTCATAAGCAAGATTTGATATATAAGTTATGTATTACAAGAGATTTGGTTTTGGTTTGTGCATTTTGAGCCAAAAGTATAAACAAAACTTTTCAAAACTTTTACGCTTAAAAAATCATTTAAAAAAAGAAGAAAAAAAAAACTAGCTAGATTGGTAAATTTTCATTTATTTAAATCATATTCTGAGTATTTCTGAGCATTGTGTGTCCTATATTGTATTATGGGTGCGCTATTTCGTTACACCCCTAATCACTATTGATATCAATGTTCCAGTCAAAGTAAAATGACCAACTTGACGATATCTACTAGAGATGGGGGAAAAAAAATTGATTTACATAAGAATCGCGATTCTAATCATCCACAATTCTGAATCGTTTCATAAACTTCAAAAATTGATTTAAAAAAAAAAAAAATATATATATATATATTTACATTTATATTAATAACGAAATACATTGGGCAAAGTTAAGTTTTTATTTGTTTAGCATGAATAAATGTTACCTTGTCTCTTAAGTTTGCCTTTGTGTGATTACATCATTGGAATCAGTTTATTTAAAATTATCTTATACAAACTGTAATGTTTTGATGTCATAATTTGCCTTAACACACTATGCACTATATCAATTTTTGAATCAAGATTCACATCACTAATATCTAAATGACTAAATATAATACTTAACAAATATTGGTTAGGATCAGGATGTGACAACTTAGATATAATGAATATACTATTAATGCCTTTATGACCACTAAAAGGTTTAGTAGTGATACTGTGGCGTAACAGCTAAGCATGACAACCCAAATTTTCTTAGTTCCTGAAAGACAGGCTAGACACGAGTGTCATCTAGCTTGTGTTTCCCTGTGTTTGTGACAGACTCAAAACCAATGAAACAAGTCAGGTGAGACATTCACAGACAAGCTGTAACACCATGAAGTCGGGTAAAAAAGAATGGAGTCTCTTTAAGGACATGAAGCCGTTATTGATCAAAACCATTTCTAACCATAACATCCAGAGTGATTAAACACAGAAAAGCTAAGACTTCATCCAGCTAAGGAACAAAGCCACATAATCCAAAGTACACAATGAGTTGAATCGCCAGACCAGGCACACGTTTCATTACAACTATTCCTCTCAACAGGTCAAAGCCTGGGCAGATGTCAAAGATGGATAGATGAATGGACATCAAAGGTGTGTCCATGGAAGAACGGTGGCACCTTCTCTCAAATAACTGGGAAAAATTACAAGCTAGCCACTGTGAATACATGAAAGTGTGCTCGAGATAATGGGAGCACAATTAAAGGCTTTTAGACAGCACAGTTATTAAAGCCACAGAAGGATATATTCACAACCAGCAGCTCCTGAGGTTATATTAAATCACCATCAATCCTAATAAGACTGAGAGCTAACAATTCAGAATGACAGAGAAAGCTTTGCTTGCTCTATCGCATTTGCTGGCCAACACCCAGCTTCACCTCAGGCTCTGGCTGGCACTGGTTTAACACCTGTAAATCTACTCCAGCAACTTCTCAAAAAAAAACATAGCAGTTGTCAACACCTGGCTGTGAAGCATCAGCATAAAGCATGAGACACAGCCCTTTTGTCATAACTTCAGTCTTTCTCACAGGACCAGTGAAAAGAAAAAATGTCCAAGCTCAAAGTAAGCAAAGAAAAACATCCTGCATTACAAGCACGGTCGTGTTCATCTTTAATTTCACTCACCTGTAGCCCGTCATCAGTAGCATCCCCTTCTCCAAATGGTCGATCACCTGAAAAGAAAAGTAAACACATTTAAATGACTCAATCATTTCACCGGAGAAGGTTGAAATTAGGCTTTACACCAATCTGATCGGCTATATCGATATTTTGCATTTTATGCAATTAATGTGATCGGCTGTAATGTCTTACATCGCTGATCCAATCAATAACGTCATTGTCCTGATGAAACTTTCTGTAAATGCGCCCATTGCATTGTTTTATTGTCTCATTTACACCCAAAGAGTTGTTTGCTTTACGTGACACGGCTTTATTTCACTCACATTTGTGCACAAAGGTGAAAACCTATGAGTGAACGGCCAAAATGTCTCTCAGCTCTGAAAGCGGGGGCGTCTGCTGTTAGTGTGTGTGTGTGCTCCCCACCTCCGCTGTGCACATGTGAATACTGAGTCTTAAATAATATTTTGTAGTAGCTGTACTTTACTTGAGAATTACATTTGGGGGACACGTTTTACTTTCACTCCACTTTTAAATAAAAAAAATACAAGTGGGTAAGACTAGAAAGGTTTTACACTTCTTCTTTTGAACATGAGTATCTGATGTGAGAAGATTATCAAATATACTTTTATTTATTTATTATTATTATCCTGCTATATCACATCCATTCTGTGAAAATGTAAGTCAAACACATTATTTTATGTATTATATCTATGTACACACACCTTAGGCTCTGAAAGACTCAAACTGTTCAAAACAGTATCATTAAAAATGTCTTTTTGCAGTTATTACCTTGTTCAATGTGTTTCTGCTAAGTAGAAGAGTTCAGAGTTGGACGTGTATTTGAAGGAATCCCTTATGCAAATACATTATTATTATTATTGGCTTATTGAAAATGATCATTTTTGAATACATTTAAAATCAGGCTTTAACATTTGGTTGTATTTACATCTTAGTTTACCCTCAAGGTTGAAGTGGTTCATCAGAGTTGATGTCATTTAAAATGTTTGACACTCAGGAGCAGTTAGTAAATCATGTTTATCATAGTTAATTTGGTTTATAATAGAATATTGGCAGTGTGGGGGGCCCCCAAAAGGTATCCTGCTTAGGAAATTCTTCAACTCTTCCACTCCCTCACAGTCACAAGACTTCGTTTAGGTCCCGAAACATTGAACCGTTTGATTTTTCGTGAATCTGTATCAGGTAGTACTGAAGGAATATTGGTCGGTACCTAAAAAACAACCTGAATTAGTATGATCGAATCGGTGATCTTTTTTTTTTTAAACTCATTGATCGGTGATCGGCCCAAAAATCCTGATCGTGTAAAGCCTAGTTGTGGCAAATATTCATTATTGTATTTATTTTATCTGGTACCAAATCTAATTCCTCATTTTAAATTGTAGCTAGAATTCCCTTCTTTTGTGTCAACCATTCATTGATGAAATCCCCCTTAAAGCACATTTGGTATTCACACTTCTGCTTTCCTCTGTCACCCGATTAGGAAATGAAAGCTGTGTTAGTGTTACATGTGTTACAATAGTCAACTTGATATGCATGTCTAGCATAATGTAACTTGGACCTCAAGAAAAATGCCAAAAAAAAAAAAAAAAAGGCTCTTTTTTTTTTCTTTAAACCAAAATGTTCAGCTTACTGAATTCATCTTACAAATAACATTATAATATTGTATTGGTTAACATGCAAAAAATATCAAAATATTCAAGATTCAAAGTGTTTATGTGCACCATAAGGAAACATGTTTCACTGTACAATGAAATTCTTAATTTGCTGTCCACGACTGGATGCCCTAAAAAAATAATAATTTGAAACAAAGAACAAAACAAAACAAATAAAAGTATACTTACAATAACTATATAATATTTTAAAAAGTAATGAAGATATATGTGTACGGTAAAAATATGATTGTGATAGAAAAACAGAATTTATATTTTGGGGATATAAAAAATTACTATAATGCCTGTATTGAGATATATATATATATATATATATATATATAGCTTATTCATATGGCGCTGAGTAGTGGTATGATATTATATATTTATTTATTATATATTTATTTTCTAATATTGTCTGTGTGTCATATGTCATTCCTCATTTCTCATTCTTGGAGAGCACCTTCATTTCATTCTATACGTTTTACAATGACAATAAAAGCTTCTATCTATCTATCTATCTATCTATCTATCTATCTATCTATCTATCATATTTTGTTTTAAAATGCTTGTTTTAGGAGTTGCTGCTTTTACTACTTCTCAGAACAGCATGAAAAGCACTGTTTGATGGATTGCTGAGTACGTCTTAACCCAGACCTTCCCCTAAACAAGCCACACTACAGAACTCACTCACACGTGCTGTCCCTTAAAGGAGAAAAAGAGTGGCACATATTGTGTAGCTCTTTGTTAGTAAATGTGCCTGTGTGGCATTTTGCATCATCAAATTTAACCCAGAATTGTCTTTCTGGTCAGACTTAATTTGAAATACAATAATCGAGATTTATAATCGTATATCGCTATTTTGAGAAAAAATATTGAGATATGAGTTTTAGTCCATATCGCCCAGCCCTAGTTGGAATTGCCAAGGCCTCATTAAAGGCACTGATTCAATGTGGATGCCTTCATGTGGACAAACATCCCACAAGGCCCCAGCCATGAAGAGGAAAAGATAATTCAGTGAGAATCTAGAGGACAAAGTGTGTCCATCAGTCTGTTTGTCTGTATCTGAATCACGTTGAGGTGTGCCTGCCCGCCTGCGTCTCAACTAGTGAGAAAAACTGGGCCTCCTGCAGCACGACTCTGGCAGTACTGGGCTGCGAAGCCGTCTGAGCCATGTAACCAGCATTGCCATGGCAACAGAGGACTGCAAGACTGATACATCCACGTGTACATGCATTCGCACGCACAGTCAAACATAGTCGCTCTCTGCCTCCTCTCTCCCTACACACACACACGCACGCACACGCACGCACACACACGCACGCACACACACGCACGCACGCACACGCGCAGCAGTCCAGCAGCAGCAGAGCGATGCAACAGGAATACAGAAAGAGCTGAGGAGAGGCATTACACAACACTGGCAGAATACAGAAGATGCTGAGGGAGAGAGAGACGGATGGAAAGAAAGGACAACAGAGGGAGACGAGGACAGCAGGGGGGGAAACAAGGACAAAGGGAGGGGCCTGCATCAGGGTCTCCAAACCCTCCATTAGCGGCTGAAGCTGACATTCATAGGAAAGAGTGGAAACAAAACTATGTGCAACATGCAGGGGTTGGGGTCAATTACATTTTTTAGTTCCAATTACGTTTTTAATAATCCGTGTACAATTACAAATAAATTACGTGTACAGTGCCCAGCATTTTTTACAATTACAATCACTTTTATCCTCAGTAAGTCAATTACAATTAGAGATGTGTCAATCCGATATTGATATCGGATATCGGTCCAATATCAGCCAGAAAACAAATATCGAATTGCATCTAAATTCTCGGTTTTTACTTTTTTGGATATATTTTTTTCCACTATCTCCTATTTTATTCTTTTATTTCTATTACTCAATCATAGAATATTCTTATTCAAAAAGGTTAATTATACATAATCCATTGGTTTATAACAAATGGGTCTGTTTCTTTAATAATCAAGCCTTTTCTAACATTCCACACTACAAAATAAATAATAAAAGTATGTGTGATTCATGCTGAAAGTTCATCACAATTACTGAGCATGAAATAAATAACCTAATGAAAGTTAATCTTCGTCTTGTATTAGCTTTCTGTTAGCATCTCTTTCAATAACGGGTGCTAAATCAGCTGTAAAATACACTAAAAACAAATATCTATCATCTAATTAGCTTTTCTTGTCATTGGTTACCTTGTTAGGGGCTTCCTAATAAATGAAAATGTAGGTTTTAATATTTTTGGTGTGGGTATCTGAGCCTTTTTTGTGTCAGCATAGTCCTCAATTAGTATTATTATTTTTTTTAAAGTGGTAAATCATTTGTTAACTACATATGGACAGAACTGTACATAAAACTGTAACATAATTGCCCAGTTTTGCATTAAATTATAAATAACACATTTTTATAGAATTTTCACAGCAATTACAATTACAAAGTCAATTATCTGAACTCAACTACAATTTTATTCCGATCACGACAGCAACAGATTTAAAAAAAATTACAATTATAATTACACCATAATTGTATTTAATTATCAATTACGTGATTATAATTATAATTGACTCCAACCATGGCATCATGCATACATATATTCATAATATGTGACATGTGGCCTAAGTGTAAGTGAGTTCATCCTCTTTCAATGAACACAAGCAATAAATCAATCTGTTTCATATTTAACAGTTTCAGATTCATTTAAACTTTAAATAAATATAAAATATCCATTTTATTTATTATTCATTACAACAATAAAGCAAACAAATCTGTGGCTTTAACTCTTCAACATATCTAACTAACTTCACGTTTCATGAAACATGTAAACGTGTGGACTGCACTTCTTAAACACTCTGAACTTAACAGGACAAGACAGGAAAATAAATTGCAGCATTTGCGATTAGAAAATCGCGTTTTATAATATCACAATAATATCGCAAATGCAATTAATCGTTCAGCCCTAGTGTGTGTGCACAGTGCAGACCCTCTTCAAAGAAAAAAAGAAAAAAATCAAGCATTAGCAACTTTGCATCTACATAATATATAACATGGATTAAATACGTATATCAACTGCTGAAAGTTTCTAATGTAATCAGTGTAAAAAAATCTTTGGAAAATTTTTACAGCTGTGTATTTTGCATGTTTGTGTTACTTTGCGCACAACAGTTCTGAAACAAATGAACAACTCTAAAATATTCAATTTAATCAACAACAACAAAATTACATCTTCTAAAACACACTTTTAGTTCAGTTTTACTACCCGATGCTAAAGTTATGAAATAAATAAATAAATAAAAACACAATTTGCAAAGTGCAGACTTCTCCTTCACCTCATAGTTACCTTTTACCCTGACACTGTGTGAACGTGTTCCCAGGAAGTTCACAAACTCAGATAAACACTTGTGGGCAGGAAGCAACTGATGCCCAGCAGTGATAAGCCTTTACAATATGTAGTGCTGCGCCTCCTCAATGCTCCCCTGGGATCCCAGGTCTAGAGTGAGGAGGATGTTATAGTTCCCCAGCCGCCCAGCGAGCCAACTAGCCTCTTGTGTAACATGTGGCTGGGTGGCAAATTGCTGAGTTGGCAATTCTACTAATTAGATGACTTTGCAACCTCTGGCACTGTAAGGGAAAATAATGCGTATTGGGAACCAAAGCTGCAAGACCGACTAAAAGCCCGAACCCAGCATAAGCGTAATAGAATACAGCAGCTCCGTGGTAGAAAACAAGAGTCTAAAGATACAATCTAGAGCCAGTCCAAAGCCTACAAGTACCAACAGTTCTCAAACAGGTCCTGTGTCACCAGTTTTCCAGCCATAGCATCACACTGCTAGATAGAGCAGGAAGTGGCGAGCTTATCTAGGCCGCGGAAGCTGATAAGATGGTCACGCTAAGGCGAGGATGCAGGTAGAAGTGCGTAGGAATCAGAATTACATTGTGTGAGCAAAAACTGCAAACCACAATGTATTAAATAATAACATAATAGCACACCAGGGTTGGGGTCAATTTACCTTTTGCAAAATCCTTGCCCCCCCTTGTTTACTTTTGGGATGTCCAACATTTTCCTGAATTGCTCTCTTCTGGAATGGTCTGCCGGTGCGCGTTAGTGACACTATTTGGAGCAATACCTGCATGATATCCTCCAGATCCAGGCAAAATGGATTACATTATGCTGTGGAGGGCTATATTAAACATATTAAAACAAATAATGAAGGGGACATTACAACTATCGAATGGCTGCAGCTCCAGCTCACAACTGACCTTTTTCCCTTCTTTTTTACCTTGTTTACCTATATTTTTCATTCTTAGTGTGCTCCTTTATTTCTTTCAAACATGGACGCCCAAACTACACAATTTTTTCTGCACTCCATGCTAATGCTATGCCAGCATATGCAGCGAGACGCGTCATCCCCCGTGAACTGAGGAGAAAACAACGGGGATGTCGCGCGGGGGTAAATGGTCGAGCAAGGAGGAGAAGATATGAGCCTGTCCTCCCATCAGTCATCATGGGAAATGTTAGATCTATCTCCAATAGGATGGACGAGCTAGCGGCGCTAACCCGGCATAAGAAGGACTTCCGGGAGAGCTCACAGCACTATATGTCACCTTATTAAATCAAAACCAAATCAAATCAAACTTTATTGTCATTTTGCTGAACATACACATTAGTGCAGACAAGATGAGATAACGTTAAAAACATACACATCTCCCATACCACACAAACACGCATACTGACAGACACAACTCTGAGACGTTTTTATAGTTTTATAGTCCAATGTAGACATCGTTCCAGTTGCATTTCGGCTTTGGGAACGGAAAGAACACGACTCCCCCACCAAAACTCTTGGGGTACCTGGTATCCGACCTGCACAAGCCATGAGAACACCGCTTCACCATTGTGCCTGCTCTGAGCATGTCGGACCCCGTTTACATAGTAACGGTTGCTCGGACGTATGATTGGACAATGGCTGTTTGTGGGCGGGGTTTTGCGAAAGGTCAATTACATTTTTCAATTAAAATTACGTCTTCAATCATCCATGTTCAATTACAACTCAATTATGATTAAGGTGGCCATAATTTTTTCCGATCACAATTGAAATTACAACTATTATTTTCCCCCTGAAAGTCAATTACCAAAGTTCAAATTCATTTAATCACAATTACTGAGCCTGTATTAAATAACCTCATAAAACATAACCTTCTTCTTGTGTTAGCTTTCTGTTAGCATGTCTTATGATAACGGGTCAGTTTTGTCAGCTGTAAAATACACTGAAAAACAACGTTATATATCATCCACGTTGTTTACCTTGTTCGGCTTCCTTACCCATGTTAATATAATATATATAATATAATATCAATTATAATTTAACGCAAAACTGGGGAACCATGTAACAGTTCTATGTACAGTTCTACACACATATGTAGTTAACACTGATTAAAACATGATTCATATCAAGCTTTCCTACATTTAAAACTAATTTTAATCTATGGGTATATTTACAGAAAAAAGTCTCAGACGACCACACCGAATATATAAATACCATAGTATCATTTATATGGAAGCCAAACAAGAGATGAGAAACAAATTAGATGATAGATAATATTTTTTAGTGTACTTTACAGCTGATTTAAGACATGGGTCCAACTGACCCGTTATCATTAGAGATGCTAACAGAAAGCTAACACAAGAGGAAGGTTAACTTTTGTGTGCTTATTTATTTCAGGCTCAGAAATTGTGATTAATTGTAATTAAACTTTAGTAATTGAGAACATAATTGTAACTGACTTTCTGAGGATAAAAAAGTAATTGTAATTTAATTGTAAAAAATGCCGGTCACTGTAATTGTAATTAAACATAGATAATTGAAAACATAATTGTAACTGAAAACCCTGATACAAAGCTTACTAAATGGGAGTGTATTGTTCTATTGGATCGATCAACTTTTTTTTTTTTTACAACACAGACAACATTAACACAAATTATTTCCTTCCCCACCTTGGTTGATGTCCTCAATGGCGCGGCGTATTCCTCGGTCAAAGGCGCGGGCGTCAGCAGGACTCTGGAAGGTCAGTCCAAACTTCTTGTCATTGATCCTCCAGTGGTGAAAGATGGGATTGACCTTGTTGTACACTAGGTTTCTCTGAAGAACACACTCCAGTACCACCTGTAAAACACACACACACACACACACACAGAGAGATTGGGACTGAGACTGGGGACATTTGCTGTGAGCGAGGTTTGTTGATTTGAGGATAAAACTTGTCATGGAACACGTATGTAAATCCTCCATCTGTCTCTCTGAAGCCATTTGAATGAGTCATATTCAATCATTCCGGCACACCATTGGAAAAAGGAAACGGGGAAGAGAGAGCTTTGAAAACACTTCCACATGTACAGTGAATCCAGGGTTTCTAAAACACCAACTGAAGTGCTCGTTTTCAGTATATCGTACAATTTGTAAAACATTCCTAATGGTGGGGTTTTCATTGCAGATGGTGGTTTAGTTAAGGAGCAGTGGTGGTGGGAGGCTGGGGGCAGGTAGAGGTGTTATGGAGTGTCGACACCCAAGAGTACAGCAGCGAGCGCCTACATTTCCAAAGCCTATTATTAATCAAGGCTGCTGGGCTGCCTCCCGGCCTTCCTCAAGGCAGATTAAATGAAATGAGAGACAGCCATTACGGTCTTTGAGGTTTTTCCTCCTGACGTACACGAGCGGTGGCTTTGTGTTGTGTGTGTATTTGTGATTGTGCGCGCGCGGTAAATCTCACTGAGTGAATGTGCAAGCTGGTGTGATGAAAAGCTCAATGACCCGATTGCTACACTGAGTATCCTGTCAGTGTAAATACCTAAGTCGGAGGATAACTGTCACAAACTAATACTCTCACTTGCTGAAAACAGATGGTAAGCACCTCGATCCCAGTCTGGAACTGGAAAACACTTAAACATGCACAGATAAAAAATCTCTCCCGTGTCCGTTTTATAGGACTACTGTGCTTTCAGTAATGTGTGTTTCAAGGACGTGCAAGTCTATGTTTATGTCTTTGTGTACTTAGACATTATATTGAGAAAAGGGTGTGCAATGCCATGAATCTAAAGATACGATACTCAATTTACATGTCACGATATAATATATCCCGATACTGTGGGGTCGTCTTCAAAAAAGAGGTTGAGGGTTCCATCCAAGTCTATACCTGTCTAGCGGTGCAATGGATCATCATCGATCCGTGATCCACACGGAACTCTATCCACGGTTCGGCACGCACGTGGTCCGTGGATTGGTTGACAAAAAAAAAGAAAACTTTTTTATAATGATCTGCACATCATTAGTAATGCCTCGATGAAGCCTGTTCCATTTGCGATGTCTGTGTGTGTGTATAACTACTTGTTTGTATGCGTGTGACTGAGAGCGAGCGTAACCGCGCATGTGTGGTTCGCACTCCTGGTCGTGTATCTGTGTGTGACACACACACACACACACACACACACGGGGGGAGAGAGAGAGAGAGAAAGGAAAGAACAGCTCTGCGCGCGCATGCGTGCGTAATAAGTCCATGTGAATGCCTTCGTCCATCCATGTCTTTTAAATCTCTTATTAAATAAATACCGTCTCTCATCCGGATGGCCATCCTTGACTATTGTAATTATAAACTCAGACCTGCTTTCTTTTCCTTCTTTCATTATTTTTTGATGATGTGGGCATAGGCTAGTTTTTAATTCACTCTCCATGTTTAAAAAAAGGTGTCATGCCTCAATTTGTTTTTCCATACACTTACCTGTTTGTAGAATGAAGGTGTCATGCCTTATATTGTGCTTTACTTTGCTTTTATATCATTACAAATTGTATTTAAGTATTGGATTGACACCTCAATTAAATGTTGTTTGTATTTAATGAGCAGAAAAATGTTGCATTAAGTGTTCTACAAAGTTATTCGTCTTGTCTTTTTCTTTGTTTTCTGCTGATCCGAAAAATGATCCGATCCGTGACTCAAAACCGTGATACGATCCAAACTGTGAGTTTTTTGATCCGTTGCACCACTATAGCTGTCTATGTGTCGAAGTGTCCTTGGGCAAGACACTGAACCCTAAGTTGCTCCCAGTGGTCGACTAGCGTCTTATATGGCAGCTCAGCCCCATTGTTGTGTGAATGTGAGTGTGAATGAGCTGAGACTACTTCAGTGTGGGGATGTCACCTTTACAAGTACAAAATGGTATGAAATACAATTGATTTCATGTTTTTTAAACTTGGGAGAACAAGTAAATGGTAACCAACTGTAATTCAAGCACCAATATAAAAAACAAGTGGTTTATCAAACTGTCAAATTTTTCAAAAAAGTTCAACTGTTGCTTCTACAACAGATTCTGATTCTGTTAAGTTCTTAAATTCAAAATGTAAAAGTGTCCAGTATGTTTTATAAAAATAAATTGCAATCAACTTCCAAGCTAAAATGCAATGAGCAGTGATGTAGTTTAACAAGGTCTGATGTGGTTCACTGACACCTAGCGTTTACGTGCTATGCATATGTTAAAAAACACGATTTAAAAAAGCAATTTGGACATTTTTGGATAATGATATTTGTGCAGTAAAATAATGCAATATATCGCCAAATCAATTTTTTTTCTTACACTCATAATTTGAGATAAGTATTGGCGAAACCTCTTTAAAAAAAAAAAAAAAAAAGAAATATCAGGGCTCTAATCACTTCCCCCAAGTAGTAAAAAAAAACCCAAAATAAACACCTGAGTATGCAGACAACTTTGTGTTTACAAGAGTTGGTGGAAGGGACAGACAGACAGAAGAATGGATACAAGAGAATCATGGAATGGGGGAGTTTTCTGCTCTGCCTTTGGGGGTGATTGTAGAGGGGAGACTGAATGGAGCCGGTAAGGTGAGCGCGACACAGGAGGAAGTATCACAGTTGCACAGAGAGGATGATATTTAACACTGCATTGCACAATGTGTTCAGGGAAAGGAGAGAGAGAAAGGGGGGTGGGGTGGGGGGTGGAGCTGCATACAGAAAAAAGTGACAGAGAGGGAGTGGAGACAGGAGATGGTAAAGGAGGACAGGCACAAAAACAGATGGAGGTGAGGCATGCACAGAGCAGTGAAGGCAAATGACAGCATACAGATTGTATTCACACTGCGTTCAGGCTTTAAATCAAGGCTGGTAGTCATTTTAAAATGTAAAAATATTAAAAACATTAAACAATCAACAAAAAGTAAACTTCTACCACAAGGCTAGGCTATAGAGTTAGCATAGGCAGCAACTCATTCACAGTTTCATCAATGAGCGCTAGTGGCATGAACCGAGGTGAAGTGGCGACAGAGTTTAGCAGAGATTTGTCATAATCTGAAAGCCAGTGTGGTGCGTAATCACCGACCAATTAGATCTGTAGGTTTAAGAGACTCACAGAATAAGAGGGAGAGACAAAAGGAAAAGAGAGAGAGAGGGAGGCAGGAGGGAGGGGGCAAGGAGGAGAGTGATTAGCTATATGGAGAGCCAGCTGAGTCATCACCAGTACACTCTGTGCCGCATCACTGCGCTTATAGGCAGATCCCCTCCACTTCGCATAATCTGACTCCCATCTACTTGGCTCCACCCCCATTTCCTGCCCATGCAACTCTTTACCTCAATACCAAATGATCTTCATTCAAACAAACATGTTAATGGTAACAAAATAAAACCCAAAACATTCTTTATCTTTTGTTTTCTTCAGTCAAACTTCTTCCTGTCCAAGACCAGTAGATAAGTGATGCTACATAGGAGCTTTAATTCCTCTTTAATTCAGAATAAAAATTAAATCCTCTTTAAACTGACTATGTAAACACTTAATTCCTAATACAAATTTAATTCCAAATTAAACTTAAATCTGAATTAAGTGGCTGGTTTATTCCAAATTTAATTCCAAATTAAATAATTATTTTTTCTTGTAAACACTTAATTCCGCTTTAAGTTAATTCCAGCCTTTCTGCACATGCTTGACTTGCCGCGATGACGCCCTAATAACGACATAGTCCAGGATGGCCGCCCAGACTCCAGCCGAGACTATTTAATTAATAAGAGCCTTAGAAGACATGGATATAATGAAAAGAGTGGATGAACGTAAGTAGAAACATGTGGACATTAACACGGACTTACCCATTACACACATAGACCTCTGCAAACTCAGGCTTCATGGGGGCATGAAGCATCAGAGCTTCACTAATGATGTGCAGATCATTATAAAGTTCATTTTTCACTTGACGTCCCATATAGTAGAAGTAGAACAGCTGTTGCACTAACTGCTGGCTTTGATTAACCAAAGTACGGATTTCTGTCTTCCTTCTCCGCTGCTCTATCTCTCTTCTCCTTTTTTCAACCTATCTGATAACCAATAATTATGAACTTCTATGGCCAATAACCAAATAGAAAAATAATAGTATTTCCCCTAAATGTGCAGTTTGTACTATCTGTATTTGGTTTTAGTGTTCTCTGTTTTATCTCCAAAAATGGCTTGGTATAAAATGTCCAAAAATTCGAATTTTTTACATCAATTTAAAAAAGTCAGACAGATGTCAAACAAACTTGCATAAATTATTGATAAATTAATACGATATGAAATCGATATGCCACCCATAACATGAATGCACAAATTAGTGTAGGAAGTGTCTTTGGATTCATTTACATCAACTTTTAGCCTTAAACACACAATAATACACATTAGTATGTGGGCATCGCCAGTTTGGAGATTTTAGCCAATCAGCGATGACATATTTTCTAGACGCATCTTATTTACTCTTATGTATTAACGGTCCTATATATCGCTCTGGTAATATAGCCTCTCTTAAGAAGACCAGGAACATTACGGTGGACAGATTTGGACGTTGCACAACAGTTGAACGCCACTATCAGCCATCTTACTACAGTTCAATGCATGACTTCCAGCTCAACAAGGAAGAGACCTGAAAACGGGGAAGTCTGCGCCATTATCTGAACCATCGGGTACCTCATGAAACCTGTTTTTAATTAAGTGAATGGCACGTTTTCTTATCAACGACTACATCACAGTTTTTCAAGCATGGCCACCTCTACGAGTGTGTTTAAAGTGCTTTTTATTGCATACACAGCTTCTAAATCGTCTCTCCCACTACTAAAGTTTACACATATTAGTCAGTTGTACCATCTCATACTTTTCAGATGTTTGATATACAGCTGTAAATATGAAGACTGCAATGAATTACATTTCTGAAACCCAAACGCTTTTTTAACAGTTTGTGCAGTGACCATTTCATATTCCTTCTTATGGCTTTTGAGGCAAAACAAAATCTAAAGATGTTTTACATACTCTCTGAATCTCTGTACGACATGTATTATGGATGGTAAATGTGCCGTCATCCCCTAAAAATGTTAAGAAACTCCATACTAGCAGCGTATCCATTTACTGGTTAGCTTAGCATATAGCAGTGCTGGCTAAGCAGGGTCCAAGAGTCCAGCATGTGGCTAAGGTATCAGGTTGACTTATCGGTTGAAATTGTCTTATCAACCTAATAAAGACATGTAAAAAGTTATAAAGTATAAATAAAGCACATTCAGTTGCCTTGTGTACGAAATGTGCTAGACATTGCATCGCCTTGCCTTTTTATCAGACCAGTAATTATTATCCATCCGGTATTATCATTATATATAGTATGCACAACAGTAAAGGTGGGAGTTCTTGTTTATTATTATTATTTTTTTAAATCACCCACTTGTAGTAAGACCCTTTTCGATTAGTATTTTAATACCTTTATATTAGTTGAAAAAAACTGTTTGTGGTGATTGTTCAGTCATTAAGGTGAAAATAAATATAAACTAACTTTCTAATATTTTTTCTTTTTACTTTTTACTCAAAAATGTACAATGCATTATTAATACATCACACAAAATTGCAAGAATAATGTTTTTCATGCTCAATCACAGTGTTTTGTTCACCATATCATCATCTGCATCTTTCCCACATTCCTCATCCTACAATCTCTTCTGCAGGATAATCTGCCAGATGATGTCATACAGCAGCTTGACACAGTTTGCTCCTATTTAAATTACCTGCGTTTTACAGAGGTATGACAAACAACTGCTTCCGGCGTGACTATGTGACTAGGCAGAAGGACGTTTGACAAAGTAACGATCATGGTGATCTCATTCAAATAAAAAACCTATTCTTAGCACAGACACCTGATGGAATTAATTAGACAGTCACGTGCAAAAGGTGCATGACTTTACATTTACAATGAAGAGCTTCACTTACCAATTTGTCTTTAAGCCTTTCGCCCTTGATGTGAAACTCTACAGTGGTGGGACTGGGACTAGGGCTGGGACTTGGACTACAGGGGCTGAGGTTGCTGCTGCTTCCTGCGCTGCCTCCGCTATGGATGCTGCCGCTGTCCTCAGGCCGGCTGACCTTATAGACGGTGACACAGCTAAGGCCTCCGCCGCCCAAAGGAAGCCATCCACCACTGGAGTCATCCCGAGTCATGACCACTGCTCTCACACGCGCATAACTGTCACTGTGGAAGAAAGAATGGAATGGCTAAATAACACTTCAAAACAACGGCATGTGCAACAGTATCTCAAATAGCTATATAAAACATCGTCATGCTCTTTTTGGTAAATTATTTGGGCTTCTAAGAAACATCATCACAACCCTCAGTTTTTAATATTTCTAATATAATTAATTGTTTTTACAGTACATGCAGAAATATTACTTACATGCCTATTATCAGTCCATAATCATTATTTTCACACAGGTAATGTATGAAGATCAAGGGCACTCAGAGAGAGTGAACCTCTGTCAGCAACAAATATCCTCCAGTTCTTCAGTTATCTGGATCAGTGATCATGGTACTATGACTAGTCACACTTTAAAGGTGCAAAATCACCAGCAGGAGGGGCTGTAAAACTAGCTCAAAGAGCTGAACATAGGGTATCACTAATTTATTAAACTAATCCACAATCAGAATATTGATCCAGAACACCACCAAAGAACTAGAACTAAACTTGAGTGATTCCACGCTCCTGTCTGCAGTATCCTTTTGGATCTATTTCAACATCGGTGACCGTGATATTAGAAGATGTCGTTTTCAGCTTAGGACTCGTCATCGCATGCTTTCCCCAATGCCTGGGCCATTTCTGCAGCCATTATATTCTAGCCATTGGTTAGCCAGTGCACATTGCTCAGATGCAGCTATGATGCCCAGAGCGCAAAACATATTTTTTACAATGGAGCATCTGGACATTGTGCGTCACTCCAGCAGCCCCTGGGTTTCCCCTCTTCCTATGGTTCCTATGGTGGATGGCAGCTGGTGCCACTGCAGTAATTTACATCACCTAAGTAATGTCAGAATCTACAACCCCATTTTGTCCACCTCACTGTACAATAAAGTAGGGATGTAACGATTCACTCAACTCCCGATACGATTCGATTCACGATACTGGGTTCACAATACGATTCTCTCACGATTTATTTTACAAAATGGGACTGTAGACAAAATTTTTCTTTGAGAAAAAACTAGAAAATACTGTATTATTTTCCTTTTATATTTCATTGTCAAAAGAATCCCTTGATAAACTATTCAAAACAATGCAATTTAACTAAAAATAAATCTTGAATGAAATAAAGGAATAATAGAAATGAAAATGAAGCCTATTAATTTAAATTCTGGTTCTATAATAAACAATGCAAAACTGCATAATAGTTCTTTTTCTTTTTAAAAGTGCAACTGAAAATGTATTTTGTGCCTTAACAATTGGACTTTAAAAAACAAAACCGTGATTACACTGATTTACGTCATATTTGTTTGGACCAGCAGAGGGCGCTGGTAACACAGTGGTCGGTTGCCATGCAGAAATTCTTGCAGTGAAGAAGAGAAGCTATGCTAGCAGACAGAGCTAATAGAAAAACGTGCCTTTTACAGATATTCAAGTAATATTACAGATATTCTTTCGGTGCTAAAGGAGCAATGAATCATTTATTAACATATTTAAGACTAGAAGGTGGCCAGAAAGAAAGTATTAGCAGACCCCGCCCGCCGCCTACACTTGTACACTTGCCCTCTGCTGGTTAAAAAAAGTACTGCGATTCAATTTTCAGAAAATCGATATCAACCGTGATACCTATGAATCGATTTTTAACTGCCTTACGATTAATCGTTACATCACTACAATAAAGCCATGATTTTTTCCAAGGTAGATCTCGTGCATGGTTACGATCAGGTTATTAATGTACGATATTATCAGCCTGTTACTGACATCGGCCTTAAAATGAAGTATTGGATATTGGCTATTCTGCCAATATATTGGTTCGATATATAGACATCATATACGTAGACTAGAGATGTAACGATTCACTCAACTCCCGATACGATTCGATTCACGATACGATTCTCTCACAATTTTTTTTTACAAAATGGGACTGTAGACAAATGATGATTGAAAAATACTATACTATTTTCCTTTTATTTTTCATTGTCAAAAGAATACATTGATAAACTATTCAAAACAATGCAATTTAACTAAAAATAAATCTTGAATGAAATAAATAAAGGAATAATACAAATGAAGAAGCCTATTAATTTAAATTCTGGTTCTATAGAAAACAATGCAAAACTCCATAATAGTTATTTTTCTTTTTAAAAGTGCAACTTAAAATGTATTTTGTGCCTTAACAAAATACATTTTAAAAACCAGTCTGCACTGTATTTGTTTGGATCAGCAGAGGACGCTGGTAACCCAGTGGTCGGTTGGGATGCAGCTATTCTGTGCAGTGAAGAAGAGATGCTATGCTAGCAGACAGAGCTAATAGAAAAATGTGACTTGTACAGATATTCACATAATATTACAGATATTCTTTCGGTGCTAAAGGGGTAAGTAATAATTTATGAACATGTTTAAGAGTATAAGGCGGCCAGAAAGAAAGTAGTAGCAGATTCCGCCCGCCACCTGAGCATTTGGACAAGAGAAGGATACATTTATAGCGCCCTCTGCTGTTTAAAAAAGTACTGCGATTTAATGTTCAGAAAATCGATATGAACAGTGATACTTATGAATCGATTTTTAACTGCCTTACGATTAATCGTTACATCCCTAATGTAGACGCCTTGTCTAGTATGTATACGATGACTAAGCGCCACCTTCTTGTCCGTGGGGAGCAGACTGCAAGAGTGCTTGTAAATCCAAGGATTTCTCTGAATTCATCAATTTCCAAATAAATAGATTTTTTTCCTTGACACAAAATACTTGGATCCTTTAAAAAATGCCGTTTTTACAACTCAAATACAACATTTAAGTAGGTCAGTAGGTAGTAAGCTATGTTAAGTAGGAGAGGCAGTATTTTTCTTGTTTGTTTAAAAACAATTGTCATGAACAAATATGACATGTTTTACAGAATGACATAAGTTTGAGTATTTTTCTTATGCTGCACAACAACTGATTACTGATGTTACATCATTTTTAGCTTTGACTTTTGTCTGTTTGCCAGCAGGCCAACATAATACAGTATATGAAGAATAATTCTATATGTTATTTCCACTACAGAAACTAGATCTCTGCAATTATGTGCGAGGGACAAAAATGTCAGTTATTGGCCATATGAACTGTAAAATATCAGCATATCGGATATCGGTGCCTGTTTGCCCAGAAGATGTGCCCAAGACTGCAGTGATAACCCTGTTTGGGTTGTTTCAGTTTCTTCATATGCCTTTTGGACTAGAAAGGGGCAGCACAGACATTTGACGGAGTCAGCTTTTTCAATGCTTAGATAAGCATGGAATGAATGTAAATGCATCTAAATGTCAGTTTGACTGACAGCTAAAGTGGAGGCAGTCAGTGATTGTTCTGTTCCTGACAACGTCAAAGGCCTACAAGATTGTCTGGGTATGGTGAATTTTTATATAGCCTTCACCACAAACGCTTCAGACAATGCGATTGCAGGGGTATGTGAACAGTGGTGTGTGCTGCCTTTAGCCTTTTTCATTAGGAAACTTTGTGTAAATGATCAGAGGTCTAGCACGTTTCACAGTTGCTAGCCCTTTCTCTCTATTCGACACTTCCCCAGTTGATTGCCTTTGTGGACCACAAACCCCTCACCTTTGCAATGGCTAAGGCTGCAGAGCGATGGTTTGCACTGTAGTAGCGTCATCTTTCTGCCATTTTATAGTTTACCACAGACATTCAGCTTGTTGCTGGTAAGCTGAACTAGTTTACTGCCTTTCCGAAGTGAGAATGGTTAAAGCAGAGCAAGCACAGTTAGCTTGGCATAAAAGTCCACAGGTTGGCGTCAGTCTGTAGTCATTGCATTGGCAGCCTGTTCATTATCTGTGTGTCACTGCACTCTTGAGTAATGTTTCAGTTTAGTTAAACTACTTTCTGTATGGGTCATGTGGAATCCTATGAGTGTGCTGCATCCTTCATTCATTTCCTCGTTGTCATCTGCCTCTCCAGTCCCACCTGTAACCGTTTGACACAATGAACTTGCTCATTTCCTGATTCGTGAATCTACAATGAGCCTCCGAACATGGGTCCAAGGCCGTCTGATTTAATCTGGGTCCTTACACAATGCAGTCGAATTAAGTTCTTGAAGAGGAATTTGGAAATATTGCACTCCGTTTAGAATAACTTTGGTTAATAAGTACACTGATATTCCATTTCATAAAGCAAGTGTATGAGAAAAAAAGTCCACACAAACAAAACAGATTATGTACAGCATTTTGTACATAGATAAAAAAAACATTAACTTTCCTTTATGTTATAAGCACACACAAATTTGAGAAGTTTCAAGATACATTTGTATGTAACTGAAATTGGACAGAAAATATTGGTTTGATGTCACTTATCAGTTTTAAAGGTGGAAAAATATCATTATCATATTGGTGAAAAAAAATAATTCAATATCGGTGGATCTTTACCTATCTCGTAACAATGTTGGGCAGGACCACGAGGTAGCTATGTTTAGCATGCCAATTTCATCGTTCAATGAAGGTTTCTCTTACAGCAGCTCTCATTAACTGCAACTGGGTCAACCAATTTGATAATTATAATCAATTGATTATGGAACTGGAGAAACAATAAATTACATTTTTTGGATAACAACTTCAAATACATGGTATTAATACGCATACATGGAGCTTTTTATACAACGCACGGCCAGGCAGGTGATGCTAAAAAAGAAAACATTAGCGTTAGTTCGTTAGCACTACTAAACGTCTAGTATCATCATGAAATGATTGAATCTAGTTCACAGTGTTTGAATTTGAATTTAACATCTTGTTTTGGTTCAGCCTTGAAATAAACACAGAGATAATAAATAAAAAAACTGAAAATTTACTGAAAAATTTAAGTGTGACTAACCATGCACTCAAGTTAAGCCTTAGGCTAATTGAATTTCAACCTTTCCCCCAATAACTGCAGTTTTCAGAGCAGGCCGTAAAAGAGAGTAATGTTTGTTTTGGTTCCTTCTCTGAAAATCACATTAGCAAAGAAGTACATTAAATATTACATATGTGTTTTTAAAATAATAATAAAAAAAACCCCAACAAGATAAAACTCTTAATTCTTTGTTAATCAC